>NW_003519339.1:0-39616 GCF_000190715.1 Dictyostelium purpureum
GACTTTAAAAATAATTAAATTTTTTATAAAAAAAAAGGATATAAAAAATGGGAAATTTTTTTGGGTTGTAATAAAAATTAAAATCCCTCGAAATTTTAAATTTAAAAGAATTTAAAAGGAAGGAAGGGGCCAAAATCCCGGATTTTTAATTCTATCAAATGAATTTTTCCCTCCAAAACCCAGGGGGTAAAAAAAAATCCAACTTTTTTTTTTTCAATCATTTTTATTTTTTTTGCCAAATTTTTTTTTTTGATATGGTCAAATATTTTTTTTTTTTTTTTACGAGATTTTAATAAATTGTTTAAATTTGGTTAAATCCCCAAATAGCGCCTTTTTGATTTTAGTTTTTGGGTATGCATATAAAAGTTATTTTAAATTTTAAAATCATTTTCCCCCTTTTTTTTAAATGTGAGGGGTGGAAATAAAAATTTTTTTTTTGAAAAAAAAAGATTTTTTTTTTGTGTTGAGTTGTTATTAATGTACAAAAATAATTATCAATATAATCAAAAGAAAATATGTAATTATAATCAAAAAAAAAAAAATCGTACAATTTTTTAATTTGGATAATTTACAAAAAAAATATAAAAAAATATAAAAAAATATAAGAAAGTTTTAATAAAAAAAAAAATAAAAAGATATTATTTAAGAATGTTTTTAACTCATAATATCGAAATACAAATTATGGATAAAGCCAAAGATAATGATTTTCTTTATGATTAAACTAAATATGAATATTCAAAATTTTTTTTAAATAAAATTAAAAAAAATGTAATTAAAAAAAAAAACTGTTAAATTACAAAAAAAAAAAAAATTGATATTTTTGAAATGAAAAAATGAAAAATTTTGAATATATATGTTAATATGGGGTAGTTTTTAAATCATAGACTATATGGTTTTTTATAAAAAAAAAAAAGATATTTTTTGTTATCATAAATACCTTTTTACAAAAAGAAAAATCATAATTTGCAAAAATTAAAAAAATTTAATCAAATTTAAAAAAAAAAATTGATTTTACAAATAACTTGTTTTTTTCATTGAAATCTATGCAAAAATATTTCCCATGAGATTATTTTTACATATAAAAAAAATTAATTAACTAATTAAATTACCTTTGAAACTAAATTTTTAAAAAAATATTATTAGTCTCCTGTTTTATTAAGTGAAAAACAACAACAAGAAAACTGTAATTTTTCTTTCAAATTATCTTTAAATTTACATAAAAGAAAAAGGTAAAAATTGAATTATAAATACAGTTAGTGTAATAAATAATAATAAAAATAATCATTAAATTAAATCAGAAAAAAAAAATTAATAAATAAATAATCTTCACAAAAATTTGTGCTATTTTTTTTTTCAATTATATTATTATATATTTCTATAGAAATGTAATATTAATTAATATAATTGTTTATTATTTTAAATATTTTTTTTTGTTATTAAATCACCATCATATTATTAAACAAAAAGGATTATTTAAAGTGATGGTTATTATACAACAAATTAAAATTAAAATAAATAAAAATTAAATTATAAAAAAAAAATAAAAAGAAATTTCTCAACATGACTTTTATATAAAATAAATAAATAATCAAATAAATAAATTAAATAAATAAATAAATTTAATTTTTTTTTTTTTTTTTCAAAATTTAATTTAAACTAAAATTTTTTTTTGTTTTAATTAAACAGTTGGCATCATCATATTTTTTTGAATGATTCAGATTGCAATGGTTTATAAAATTGGTAATTTTCATTTTTATTTAATTAAAAAAAAATAAAAATTTATTAATTCATTTCCCAAACATATTAGCCACTTTTTATAATAATAATAAAAAAGTGTGTGGTGGGGTTATAATTTAATTTTTTTTTATTTTTTTTATATTTTTTTAATTAAATTATTTTTTTATTTGGGTGATGTGTTAAAAAATAAATTGATGATCACTACTTTTATGATAGCTACAGATTAAAAATTTAATAGAATGTACAAAAAAGGGAATACCGAGTTTGGATCTAATCTATTATATTTACAAAAGGAAATTATTATAATTTTTATTATTATTAATTAAAATTTTTTTTTTATTATTTTTTCAAAATAAATTTTATTGCTCTGTATAAATTAATTTTTTTTTTTAAATTCAAGCTATCAATCAAAAGTAATTAGTAATCGGTTCAGCTTAATTTTTCTTTGTTAAATATTATATTATCATATTATTATATATATTTTTTTTTTTGTAAATATTTTTATATATATTTTTTTATTTTATATTTAATTTATTTTTACCCTTATAATTTTACATCCATGGGTAATATTTTTTCAAAAAGAGTAGGTATCTCTTATATAACATACATTATAAACAAAATAAATATTAATTATTGTTTTATTTATATTCAGAGCAACCTTTTTGAAAAAAAGTAATGGCTATGGAAACCAATATTGCTAAATTGGAGAACAAAATTAATAGCACAAAAAAATTCCATTATAACATTTATAAGAAAATTTTTTTCTTTTTTTTTATAATCGAATTCATATTATCATTTTTTTTACATAACGAAATTCTTTCATCCAGCACTTTGTATGAAAAGTCAGAGTGTTTTGCATTTATTTTATTATTTTCAATAATGTAGGTAGTTCATTTTTAATATATATAAATATTTATTTTTGTTTATTATATTAACATTTATATTTTCATTTTAGAATCTCAATTTTAGCAAATTTATATAGATTATTATTTGAAAAAATAATAAAATATAATGAAAAAAAATTAAATGATTTATATATTGGTCTCGATAAATTATTTGATGAAAGAAAAAAAGAAACAAATTACGAGAATACAAAAAAACTTTTAGAACAATATGAAAGTTTTAAAAATAGTAGGTATCAAATAGTATTCATTATTTAAATATTATATCTGTAGTTATGTAGTGTCTAACTATTTTTTTTAGATATTAACAATATAGACCAAGAGGACCAACATCAACAACCACCATTCATTTATTTTATTATAATAAAATTGTGGTTAAAAAAATGTATTATTATTTAGTTTCCGGCACAAATTTACTATATTTTGAAAATTGTGGAAACTGTATAGGAAAAATGCCTAGTGAATTCGCCCCAAATAGTAAGTTTTATTTACTTTAATAATTACTTTTTAATTTTTGCTTTATAACTAATACTAATTTTTTTTTAATAGAATTCCGTTGTATTATATGCCGATTTATTAACTATACAAGAGACACTGGCAGAAAAAAAAAAATAAAAAAAAAAGATAAAAAAAAATAATAATATATAGGAATTATAATTATAAAAAATAAAAATTATAATTATAATTCTTTTAATATATAAATATCAATAGAAATAATAATAGATAATATAAATATTAGATTATGTTCCCTAGAAATTAAAAAAGAAATAGACTTTAAAGAATTTATCTTATCTGTTCGAAATCCACGGAGGTAAAGATCCAATCAGCGTACTAAAGACCTCTCAATTAAATCAACACCAATGAATTTTTACTTTCTAATCAACTATTTGATGAATATCAGAAATTGTTCTGGCCAAGCAACTATGGTATCATCGAATGGTTTTAGATCAAGAAAAGATTTAGTGGTTCATTAGAAGAAAAGATTTAGTAGTTCCTATCAGGCAGCATTCAAAAAATTTAAATCAACTTTACACAAGCTCTAATCTCAGTAAATCCGTTATGTGCGTTCAATAGATAGTTTTCTCTGACCACCCAGATTTCATTATTTTAAGAGCTGCTGCTTTTATTTTATTTTTATTTAAATTGTTTTAATCAATAAAAATAAAGAAAAGATAAATTCTTTTTATAAAGTTTTTTCAATACTAAAACCTAAATGTAATGTAGTTATTATTTTTATAACTATTTATTATGATTACTTTTATTATAATATTATTTGTTGCTATTCTTCTATTATTACCATTATTTCTATAACTATTAAGTAATCTAATCAAATACCTTTTAATGATAAAAAATTCCGATTCACCTATTTTTTCATTATTTTAACAAATATTGGTAATATCTAATATTGTTAATAACAATAATAATAACAAAATCAAATGTAATAATATTGAAATTTTAATTTCTTTTATAAAAGTGTGGGTTCATTCACCCTACATTTCTAAATTTACTATGATTAAATATACTATAAATATTATTAAATGATTACCAAGGTAAAGTTTTTTTTTTTTGAAAAATAAAATATCTAATTTAAAAAAAAAAAAAAAATTTTTTATTAATAAAAATTAAAAAAAAAGAAAAAGTTGTATTTTTTAAATAATAAGGATTTAAACTTTATTTAAATTTTTTTAAATTAAATAGTTAGGTGGCGCATAGTTTTACAAATAAATAAATATGAAAAAACAATTTTTTTTTTAAAGATTAATTAGAAATGGAACCTGTGGTACATTCGTTGTTAATACATGGGAAACCATTACAGTTTTTAGCATAATAGTCGCAAGTGTTACTGGTTAAATCGCAAGTAAAGGTTTCACATCCATTGTTTCTGTTACAGTCGCTGTTTTTGGTACATGGAACTTTAATTGAACATTCGATTGGTTCGTGATAACAACCATAAATAATGTGACAATAATCAGCAGTACATGGATTGTTATCGTCGCATGATAATGGAGTATTGGAACAACCGTTGATTGGATCGCATGAATCTACAGTACAGGCATTGAAATCTTGACATGGGTTGGAGTATGATTCGTGGTAACAAATATTATTTCCATCGCAGAAATCATTAGTACATTTGTTATTATCATTACAATTGTTTTTGCATACGACAGCTGGATCACAAGCATTTGGAACAGCGTAGCAACCATAACCTGGGTGACAGAAATCATCTGTACATGGGTTTCCATCATCACATTTGAGTGGTGTAATTGTACAGTTACCAGTAGCAGCATTACAAGAAGCAACATTACACATATCAGTTACACATTTATCAGTAGAAGTACATCCATAATATGAAGTGCAGCTGTAGGTTTTACATTTATCAGTACCTTGACAATTTAGTTTTTTACAGTTGTAGGTAGCTTGTGTACAAGAAATAAGAAAAGCAATAATAACAAATGATAAAATTAATTTATTCATTTTTAATTTTCGTAATTTTAAATATTAAAAAAAGTAGTAATAAAAGATAAAATGTATTTATTTTATAATTATTTAATTAAATGTTTTGGATTGAATGAAAAATAAAAAATTTTAATCTTTTATTTATATTATTTTTTTTTACCCTTTTTTTTTTTTTTTTTTTTTTTATTAAAAATAGGTTTTCCTTTTATATTATAATGAGGGAAAAAAAAAAAACTTTGTTCGAATTTTATTTTGGGTTAAAAAGTGTAGTTATAGTTCAAAAATTTTAAAATAAAATCATTAAATTTAATATTTATGATTAAAAAAAATTTTATCGGTGATTTTTAGGATTGTGTGGAATGAAAACCCAATATATAAAATTCAGAATTTATCTCGAATATACTAGGCCATACATAAAAAGGTGGTTTTTCAAAATTAAAAGAACATCTAAATTGAATTGGCAAAAATGGAAAAGAAATTAAAAAAAATAAATAATAAAAATAATACTTTAAAATAATATTAACCCCACGGTTTAAAATAAATTTTTCAACAACACCACACAAAAATTTAAATATAGATTCATTTAAATGTGTATTTTTTTTTGAAAAGTTGTGCAATATATAAGTGATTATTTGAAAAAATAATAAAAAAAAAAATTTATTTTAAGATTTTTTTTAGATAATCTGGTTTTAAAGATTTTTTTTTTTCTGTATTATTTTATATTTTATATATGTAATTTTTGAATTTTGTTATTATAATAAAAGAATCATATAATTTATTGATTGAGCACAATTTACAAATACTGATTGGTATAACCAATCAAAAGTTTAGTTTTAAACCATGATATTTTTTTTTCAATCATTACCCAAAATTATATATATATAAAATATCCACTACCCAGTTCTTTTTCAAAAAAAAGTGCAATGTTGCAATTTTTTGATTATATTTTTTAATAATATTGATAAAAAAAAAAAATAATTATAATAATAATTACTAATTTAAGATTGTAAATCATGCACCAATCATTTCTTTAAAACATAGAACATCCCTAAATCAGAAAAAGTAATTTAAAAAAAGGGTCGAATTACTAATGTTAAAGAAATAAAATTTATGATTTCTTTTTTCCAACTTTAACAAAAAAAAAGGTGATTCACAAAAAAAAAACATTTGTTATATTTTAAAAAACCAAAAAGTATTTATATTTTTAAAATGTGTGAAATTTAATCACTATATTTTTAAATGCTTTATAAAAACATTTTAAATTAAAAAGCATGATTAATTTTTCTTTGTTGTACAATTCAAAAAAAAATCACATTTTAATTTTAAAATTCACCCACACTAGCCACACCCTAAAACACAACCCCGCGTAATTCCTTTTTTGAAGTGGTTTCTCTTTTTTTTTTTTTTTTTAAGTTGGGTGTGTGGTATTATGGTTTTTAAATTTTAAAAAAAAAATGTGGGTTTTTGAAAAAGTTATTTTTAGTATTATTATAATAAGACTAGATGATCTTGATTAATTAATTTAATCTAAATTTAAAGCCATTTCATTAAATGTATTATTAAAAAAAAAAATTTTAAAATTGGTTATTATAACCTAATGATGGTATAAAACAAATGTAAAAATGAATTATTATAAATGTTATTTTTTGTGTATGTATTTTAAAAAGAAATTATTTCTTTTTTTTTAAATATTATAAAAAAAAAAAAATTTTGACTTTTATTTATAATTTGATTTGTTTAACTTTTTGATCCTTTGGTTTATAATCATTTAAAATTTCTTTATCAATAGACCAATGTGGGTTGAGGTGTTTTGGTTGAGCAGTTTCAATAAAATTTTTTCTCCATGTACGTACAAAATCGAAAATACCTTTTTCACCTAATTCTAAAACTTTTTCCATCACTTTCTTTTCATGTGGAACATATTGATCGTTTCTTTGTTTTGGATTTGTTGAAACTAATGAATCCAAATCTTCAGTTGTGTATTCTTCTTTGTTTAAATAGTCTAAAATTTCTTTTTTCATTTCTTGTAATTTAGAATCTGGAATTTGACCTTTACCATTTTTACCTTCAATCTGTTTTTTTAAAACCAATGCTGCTTTGCTAGCTTTGACCAATGGTGAATTGGTGATATAGACCTTGTGATCATTTTCTAAGGGTACACCGTATTGCTTTGCAATCATCATTCTCATGATATGAGATCTCTTTTCCATGGTGGCGTGACAATCACAGCATAATAGTAATACATCGTGTGATGAATGACTCTTAATTTCCTCTGGTAAATATTGTCTATAACAATGTGGTACTACTGAATGACGTAATATCTTATAGGTGGATCCACAGACTACACAATGGTTTTCTTTATGAGCCAAATAATAAAAATCACCTGAATGACCCTCTCCATTTGGTTTGAAACGTAATTTGATTTTGATTTGTTCGGAATCACCACTAACAATATCTGCTAAACCTCTGCTGACATACCATTGAACCTTCTTTTTACTGATAGAACAAAGCAAAACATCTTCTGGGCTATACATTAAACAGTTATCATAAAGAACTCTATTATCTGGTACCATACGTCTAAAGATAGAGCTATCTTTTACTCTTGGACCGTTTTCACTTGTTGATGCACCATTTGTTGATTTTGATTTTACTTTAACTTTAAATTGAGTATTAATAAATGGTCTGCATAGTGTGAAAACTAAATCTGGTTCGTTTGGATCAATCTTTGAACTCTTATAGGTATAATACATTGTTTCAAAAATTTCTCTACCAATCCATGCATCAATAGCGGCATACATTACTTGTTCTGATGTTAAATTTTTATTTTCCCAATGACTGCAACGAATTAAATTATTTTTATCAATATTTGCATTTAAAACATTTAATGCTAAACTTGCTAAACCATTACCCTAAAAATTGAAAAAAAATAATATTAATAAATTATTTATTTTATAAACCAATCACATCATAATACTATATGATAATTACTTGATAATTTGTTAATCTACCAATTGGTACCAAATCAACACAACCCTTGGTAACAATTGAAAATGATGAAAAAATTGTGGCAGCATCTTGCGAAATAGCAACACCAACTTTAATTAATCTGGGATCAACTAAAATTTGCTCTAAAGATTGTGGTATAGTTGGCATTTGTGAAATTTGAATAAGATAAACATCGGTTTTGCTTGATAATTGAATTAATGCAACTTTGTGTGGGTAACCTTCACATTCTTGATATTGATTTTGATTACTCCATTCAGCATCAAAACCAATAATAAAATCTAAACCTTCATTGTTTTCTTTTGTACAATTTGGAAACAATAATGCATCATTTGATGATAACGATGATTCTGTGGTATTTGCTAAAACATCTGCACCATCTACTTTGACTTTACTATTTTCAATTTTCTTTAATAATGATTGATAATATTCGTTTAAAACTAAATCGCATTCTTCTTGATTGCTAAGTACATGGACTTTAATATCACTTGGTAATTTAAACCAATCAATATTCTTTTTTTCCTTATTATTATTTTCATCTATACTATTATCTAAACTGCTATCGATACTATTATTTAATGATGATGATGATGATGATTCGATACTCTCTTTATTAATGATATCATCTATAGGTTCATCGTTGTTTAATTTATCATTATCTTTTTTTTTATTTTTATTTTTATTTATTAAACTTTGTATTGATCTGATAACTAAAAAACAAGATACAAATAAAAATCCAAATCTTAAAAACTTTGACTTTTTATAGATTTCTAAAACTTTTAACATTCTTTTAAATACAAATACTATTACAAATAAATAAACAACTGGTGGTTAAAAAAATTTGAAAAAAAAAAAAAAAGTAATTTTCGAAAATTATGTTAAAAAAAAAAAAAAAAAACATTTCGGTTAAATTAAATAAAAAAGATATAAACAATTTCAAAATTGCCAAAAAATAAATTTTATAAACCAAAAAAAAAAAAAAAGAAAAAAAAAATAATTATAAATAAAAAAATTTTAATTTTATTTAAAATTTTTATGAAAATTATGTTAAATAAAAACTTTATTTGGTTTTTGTCAAACTACACCATTTAGAAATAATGGCAATTTACAAACCATCATGTTTTTTTTAATATAATTTTTTATTATTTTTTGTTCCGTTATATTTTTTTTTTTGTTTATTAATTATTTTCATTCACAAACATTAATTAAATAACAAATAATAATTCAGATAATTTAAAATTATAAACAACAATAAAAAAAAAAATGACTAAACACTATCCATTTCTTGATGTTTCTATAGATTTTAATCAAGAGTATGTATTTTAATTAATTTTTTATATTTTATATAGGTTTTATTAACAATTATTTTATTAGTAATTTAAATTTAAGCTATAGTAAAAATATTATTGATTACCAAGCAGATGGGTTGGTAATTGGATATGTAAATTTAAATGAAGAGACTCGTAAACCAGCATGGATATATGATGGGGAAAAGCCATTGGATTGGGCACTACCATTAATCAATGAATTAAAAAATTCAAATAAAAAAGTAATTATTTCATTTGGTGGGGGTTATGGATCAGGTAAATAAAATTACACTCAAAAAAAACATATCAATTATAACTTTAATGATTAACTATTAAATACAATTATTTATTTTGTAGATATTGAAGATCTAAACTCAAATGAATTAAACAATTGCTTTAAAGAAGTATGTCAACTATTCAAACCAAATCAATTGGATTTAAATTTAGACTCTGGCCTATACAGTCCTGAATCTATAGACTTAATATTCAAATCAGTTAAAGAACTAACCAAAATCAATGATAAATTGCAAATCAGTATTTCCCTAAATATCACACCATCAATGGGGTTGGGTGAAGAAGAATTCGAAATAATCAAATGTGCAAAGGAAAATGATATCAATTTTATTATAAATGGTGTTTTTAGTGATATTTTAAACCCAGACTGGGCAAACAAGCTAGGAGATGCATCTATTGAATCAATAAAACAACTAATAATGCAATTCAAACAAGTTTACCCTGATAGCTCTGAATTTGACCTCTATAAAAGAATTGCAATCACTCCAATGATAGGTCTAAACAACAACTCCACCATGTATACTTTAGAAGATTCAGAAAAACTTTCAAAATTCGCTTATGAACACATGCTTGCCTACACAAGCTATTCAAGTCTCAATCGTGATCATCCATCTGTAAACAATGATGATTCTGATAATAAATTTTCTTCAAATAATCCAAAACAAAGTCAAGATGGTCAATATACAAAACTTTTTGTCCCAACTATTAAAAAAGATGACCGCTCAATTTAAAGCCATTTATTAAATTATTAATTTAAAATTAATCAAAAAAAAAAAAAATTATAGTTTTTAAAAAAAAATTATAAAAAAAATTATAAAAAACTTTTGTTATAAATAATTTATTTTTCATTTTTTTTTCATTAATTTCTAATTTCAAAATTACCAATACAAATAATAAATAAACATATAAATAAACAAATAATGAATATAATAGAAAAAGATATATTTTCAGAAAAAAAAAATAACCAATTTTTTTTTATTTCAAAAATTGATTTTTTTACTCCATCTTCTTTTCCTTCAACCGCAATCCCTGAAACTACAAATGGTAATTTACAATCATTTGGTACCCAATTTCTTTCAAATTTTAAACAAAGTGATCTTACTTCTCCATTTAGTAGTAAAATTAAAACAAATCAACAAAATGAAGAAATTATATTGTCACCACCATTCAATGATTTAATTACTGCTCCTTCGTCACCAGAACATTTTTTAAGGGAATGTGAAAGTTTTGAAAATAAAAATACTGAAAATGACCATTTTTATAATTGTGATACTACCAGCGAAAATTATTTAAAAAAAGAAAACTATAAAAACCAAATTTATCAAGATGATGAAACTTTAAAAGAAACCAACTATTTCAAAAAAATATATTTAAATAGTAAAATAGTAATTCAACTCGAAGATGATGAAAATGACAGTAGATATACAGAGTATCAAGATAGTTATCTGGACTACTATTCAAATATAGAACTATAAAAAATTAAAACTAAACTTTAAATATAAAAAATAAAACCTTTGTAATTTTTAAATTTCCCAATCAAAATTTTTGATTGTTCATATCATATCTTTAATAATATCTTTCTCAAAACTAATCACGCCCATTCTAATATTTAAAAAATTATTATAAAAACCCGCTTTCTTTTAAAAATTTTTTTTTTTTTTAAATTTTTTAATTTAAAAAATTTTATTAAATAAAATGAATTATTATTATCACTAAAAAAAAAAAAATAGAAATATGATAGAATCGTCAATATCAAGATTCGATAACATAACAGACAATAGCGAGCTAACAAATGGCGATGGTATATATTATATTAAATGTAATTGGCAACACAACTCCTTCACAATATACCTCACGGATCTCACAAATGTTTGGTCATCCAACAGTAAGTATCTATACATATAAACCATGCGTGTATATTTATATTATAATTCGAAAATAAAACTAATACAACATATTTATTTATTTATTTATTTATTTATTTATTTATTTATTTATTTATAACAGTACCTTCAAAATATATAGACAATATATTAAAACCTCAAGGAATGGCATCTGAAGAATATATGAATTTATTAAAGAAATCACTTTTAAATCAAGATATCACCAAAAAACAATTTGACTATAAAATTAATAAATCTAAAAAATCATCTAGTGACATAGAGGTAAGTAGTATATTGTAATATATGTATACCATTATTTAACGTACTGTCATCTAATATCATCTATTTATTTAGCTTTGTATTATAATTATTTTATCAGAATTTGATAATATCAATATAAAATCAAACATACCACTTATCAAAGTTAACAACACCCATCAGTCATTCCAAAACTATTTCAACTGGCTATTTGAAAAATATAAATCATTAACAGATCAAAACCAACAACTTGTACAATTAAATCAATCATTACAATTACAATTTAATCAATCAATAGAGCAAAATAAGATATTTATAAAGGAAAAAGAAAAGATAGAATCTGATCTATATGAAAAGTTTATAATAATATTAAACGAAAAGAAAAAGAAAATTAAAGAATTTAAACAAAAAATTGAAGGTTTAACAATTGAAAATAATAATTTAATAAAACAAAATCAACATAATAATAATAACAATAATAGTAATAAAAAACTACCCCAAGCACCAATAAAAAACACACCTAAAAAGAAAATAAAATTTAATAATAGTAGCTATGGTTCAATATTTGATGATATTATGCACAATGGTGATAACGATGATAATGATGATTTCAAAAATACAATTGATGACATAGACAATACCTATAAACCAACATTTAACAACTCTACTCTATCTATAGATCTACTTTCCAATGATGATGCATATAGCGTACCAATAAGTGTTAGAAAAAGATTTAAACCTCCGAACAACAGTAATGATATGAATAATACTCTGACCACAACCTCTACCGCTTCTACCACACCAATTACAAACCTATCGAGTAATTTAAAAACACCAACCAAGAAGAGAACTAGTATATCCCCAAAGAAATCCCCATTCAAGCAGCCCCAACAACAACAACCACAACAACAACAACAGCAGCAGAAACAACAACCCACTCTTAATTATCGCCCATCACCCATTAAGAAACGACAGAGTACCAATAGTAACTACATAACCCATCGAGTACAGCTATCAAGGCAAATTCAAATCTAGAATAGTTATTGTTGAGATGAAGATGATCGATGAGGGTGGATATACCTATATAAAAATACAATACGCTATCAATCATAGTCATCGTAATAAACTAGAATAATAAAAGTTTTAATAAAAAGTTTTGATGATATAGAACCAGGGGCATCAGCTTTATTAAATGAACTCTAAAAATAAAATTTATTAATAAAAATAAATAAATAAAATTGTTTAAAAGAAACTTTATCTTTTTTTTTATTAAACTTGTATGTTGGTTATATTATATTAGAGAAAAGAATAAATAAAAAGAGATAAGTGAAATATTAAAATTACATTATTTAAATTTTTTTTTTTTTTTTTTTATTATATATATAAATTTTTTTTTTTTTTTAGAGAGTGTCGAGATCTGAAAAGTAATAGAAAAAGAAATATTAATTAGTATATTATGTTAAATGAATTGTAATATTATTGTTTGATTATTATTATTAAAGATACATACCAACATCGTCATCAGCAACGAATTCGAATGGAATATCTTCAGTTTCATCGAAAACATCGGTTTCGTTAATTCTGGCAGTTTCTGGTAATTCACCATAAGTTTTAAGGTTACGAGCTTCATCAACATTATAACGAAGAATGACATCAGCTTTTTCATTTTGATAATCTCTTAATTGAAGTAAAATAATATCACCATTATTAATCCATTCTTTCTTTCTTAATTTACCACTGATGTGACATAAACGTTTTTCACCATCAAAACATTGAGCTTCTAAACGACCATTACCTAACATTCTTAAAACTTGGGCATATTCTTGGCCATCTTCTTTGAATTGAAGTTCTCTTTTTTGTTCATTTTCGTTCTTTCCTCTTCTACGGTTTTTACCACCTTTTCCCTTATTTTTAGGCATCTTGTTATGTTAAGTTAACTATATATTTTTTATAAAAAAAAAAGTATTTGAATTTGATATTTATTTGAATTGTTATATTTGTATTAGTATTTGTATTAGTATTTGTATTTGAATTTAATTGATAAAAAGAAAAAATAGAAAAAAGAAATTAGTTTAAAGTTATAAGAAAAACTAAAAAAAACAAAATATAATATAATATAATAACACAAAGTATACACACAAGTTTAAACTTTCGTTTTATTAAAAAACAAAACAAAATAAATAAAAAAAAAAAAATTTATAATAAAAAAAAAAATTAACAAAATAATAAAAATAAAAAAAATAAAAAAAAAGAAACACAAATTAATGAATTTGTAGTTTGAAACAGTTATTTATGTGTGTGTGAATGTTAAATATTAAAAATTAATTATAAAATATTAAATATTTATGTGTGTGTCTATTATTTATAAATTTTTTTATTTTTTATTTTATGTTTATGTGTGTGGTTTTTAAAAAATATATCTTATTTTATAATAAACTTATTATCCACAAATTAAATATTTTTTAATTAATTATTATAATTGAATGAATTGTATTATAAAAATGAAGTTTAAAATTCTAAAAAAATAAAATTGTAGTTCATATCGCTGTATTTGATATTACTATTTATTTTATAATTTGATAACTATTTTATAAATAAAAGAGGAAAACAAAAGAAATAAAATACAAACTATAAAAATAAAATTCTAAAATTATATATAATGATCACCTACATAATTGAACTAATGAAAAAAAAATAAAAAAAAAAATAAAAAAATATTTATCTTTTTCGTAAAAAAATTGAAAAAAAAATTTTAAAAAAAATTAAAAAAAATTGAAAAAAAATTATAAAAATTATTTTATTTTTAATAAAAAATTAAAAATAAATAATTCTAATTCAATTCTTAATTTATTATCAAAATAGTTTTATACTTATTTGTATAATTGTTTGCTCTTTATTTAAATTGCAGTTTTTTTTTATATAAAAAAACTATAGTTTTTATATTTTTTTTTATTTTTTTAAAATTTAAAAATTTTTTTTTTTTTTTTTGGAAAGGAGGAATCTGAGATATAATTTGTATTTATTTGTGTGTATTATTATAAAGACCTATTATGAATAAAAAAATTAAATAGAATAAAATTTTTTATTTATTTTTTTTATTTTTTTATTTTTTTTTTTGAAAAAAAATAACTGTGTTGCCTTCATTTTCGTTTCTTTTTATTTTTTTATAATAAAACTAAAAAGAAAAAAAGAGAAATAATGATTTTCTTTAAAAAAATAAAAAAAAAAAATAAAATTTAATTTAAAAAAAAATTGATGATGATATTTTTTTTTTTTTATCTTTTTTTTAAATTTTTATTGTTGTTGTTGTTTATTTTATAATTTTATTAAATAATTAATATAAATATTTATACTTGTATCTATTTGTATTTATTTTTTTTCTTTTATTATAATAGTTAATAATAAATTACAATAAAAGAAATGTCACAAGTTATTTCAACTGTATCAAAACCTTATGATATTGATTTTAAAACATTAATATCGGTTTTTGGAATAGGCTTTTTAGGACATTACTTGGTTAAAGCTTATAGTAGAAAGATAGTAAGAAATCCAACAGTTTTTAGATTTGGTATAAATTCAAATGGTGGTGAATTGGTTGCAAATGTTTTATTAAAACAAGGTGTCAGTTTTATTTTCACATTAACTGGTGGCCATATTGCTCCAATTTTAATTGAATCAGATAAAATTGGTATCAAAGTTATTGATGTATGTATAAAAAAATTAATATTTCAAAATTATATATTATTTTTATTAATAGTTTTTTTTAAATTAATTTATTATAGGTAAGACATGAAGCAACAACAGTATTTGCAGCCGATGGTGTTTTTAGATTAACAGGTACTCCAGGTGTCGCAGTTGTAACAGCTGGCCCAGGTTTAACAAACACAATTAC
This sequence comes from Dictyostelium purpureum, assembly GCF_000190715.1. Classification (NCBI taxonomy): domain Eukaryota; phylum Evosea; class Eumycetozoa; order Dictyosteliales; family Dictyosteliaceae; genus Dictyostelium; species Dictyostelium purpureum. Next base: position 15,734 of record NW_003519339.1, read on the forward strand.
AGCAGTAAAGAATGCTCAATTGGCTCAATCAGGTGTAGTTTTAATTGGTGGAGCAACTAGCGATTTATTAAAAGGTAGAGGATCATTACAAGATATTGATCAATTCGCATTATTAAAACCACATGTTAAATGGTATGCACATGTTGGTAAGGTAGCAGATATTGTTCCAGTTTTAGAAAGAGCATTTTTAGAAGCTAAATCAGGTACACCAGGTCCAGTTTTTATTGAAATGCCAATTGATACTCTTTATCCACAACCAGTAGCAACTCAATGGTACATGAAAAATCAAGATAAAGCCAAATCATTATCAGCCAAGGCCATTAATTTCTATATGAACTATCATTTAAATAGAATTTTCTCAACAGTCGATTCAAATGTTATGATTAACGAGAAAGAACCAATAGTTCACAGAATTGAAAAGTCTATGACCAAAAGATTACGTTTAGCTTTGAAAGCTTCAAAAAGACCAGTATTAGTTGTAGGTTCACAAGCAACACTAATCAACGATAAATTTAGTGTTGAGGCCCTTCAAAGAAGTGTTCAAGCATTAGGTATCCCAGTATTTACATCATCAATGTCACGTGGTTTATTAGGCACATCCCATCAAAATCTTTTTAAACATTGTCGTTCTTATGCCCTTCAAAATGCTGATCTTGTAATTTTAGCAGGTGTTACATGTGATTTCCGTCTCAATTATGGTAAATCAATTAATCGTAATGCTACTATTTTTTCAATTAATCGTAATAAAACCGATCTCTATAAGAATAGAACACCAGAGTATCCATATCTTTGTGACCCATCAACATTTTTAGTACAATTAAGACAACAAATGGAAGAAAACAAATTCGAATCACCAAATGCTTGGAGAACATGGTTAGACGACCTTTCATCACGTGACATTAATAGAAATCTTGAAATTGCATCCAAAGCTAACCTTCCACCAAGCAAAGAGGGTTTCTTAAATCCATTAAAAGCATTGCAAATGTTTGATGAAAAATTACCACATAAAACTATTATGGTAGCTGATGGTGGTGATTTCGTTGGTAGTGCCGCTTATATTGTTCGTCCAAGAGGTCCTTTATCATGGTTAGATCCAGGTGTATTTGGTACATTGGGTTGTGGTGCTGGCTTTGCTTTGGCCGCTAAACTTTGCAGACCAGATCACCAAGTTTGGGTAATTTTTGGTGATGGTAGTTTTGGTTATTCTCTTCCAGAAATTGATACCTTTGTTAGACATAAGCTTGCCATTGGTTCCATTATTGGTAATGATGCTTGTTGGATGCAAATCATGCGTGAACAAGTTGATTCACTCCATAGTGAAGTCGGCTGTAATTTATCCTACACAAATTATCAAGATGCCTCTATTGCATTGGGCGGAAAGGGTTATAAAGCATCAAATATCGACGAATTAAAACACGCTTTAGACGAATCAAGTAAAATTTTAGATCAAAATCAAGAACCAGTAGTAGTTAATTGTATCATTGACCGTAATGATTTTAGAAAAGGATCAATTAGTGTATAAAAAAAAGCATTATAGATAACCAAAAAAATAAAATAAACTAAACATTTAAATAAATTTACACATTTTTTTGTTTTAATAGAATAATAATATTATTATTTTATTTATAATAATATTATAGTTTTGACATTTTTGAATATAGATAGTTTTTAATTATGCAATATACACTATAACCAAACAAAATCCATTGCTTATTAGTTATAAATGTATATTGATGGATGTAAATCGAGTAAAACTCGTTTATATCCCACTAAAAGTGTCTATCTATGTATGAGCCCACGGCTCTTTTGCTAAGCACTTCAACACCTGTGTCAGTAATAAGAAGTGTATGTTCAAATTGAGCACTTCTTTTACCATCAGCTGTAACAGCTGTCCAACCATCTGGCCAGAATTGATCTTGCCATGTACCTTCATTAATCATTGGTTCAATTGTGAAAACGTGACCTGGTTTCATAACACCTACAGCCTTGTTATTGGAATAATGTGGAACATCTGGAACACAGTGGAATAATCTACCAGTACCATGACCACAGAAATTTTTGACTACAGAAAAACCATTCTTTTTTGCATGCTTTTGAATAACATTACCAAGTTCTCTGTAGAGTACACCTGGTTTACAAATTGCAATGGCTAATTCTAAACATTCATAAGCTGTTTGAACTAATTTCTTTCCTTGTTCATCAACATTACCAATTAAAAAGGTTTCATTCAAGTCACAATGATAGCCTTTCCAATACAATGAGACATCAACATTTAAAATGTCACCATCTTGTAATGGTCTTTCATCTGGAATACCATGACAAATAACTTCATTAATTGATCTAAATATTTAATTTTAAAAATTAATAAAACCATTTTTTTTGTCATTATTTTATTAATTATTATTATTATTTAATAGTTATTATTTTTATTTACATACGTGCAGCATGATTTTGGGAATTGGTAATAGTTTAATGGTGATGGGTAAGCTCCTCTTTCAACAATTGCATTATGAACGATAATATCAATTTCTTCAGTAGTCATACCAACTTTTGCTACATTACCAGCAATATCCAAAACTTCTCTTGACATCTAAATTTATATAGTTGTAGTGATTATTAGTATTGGTGCTATTGTTTTATATCGATCTATAATATTTACTTTTGCTAAATGTCTCATAATTTCGATTTCATCTGGTTTGTAGACGATAATTGGTGCATTCTTTCTATATGCTTCCTTTTCTTTTAGGGGAATGGCTAAAAATAGGTTGAATAGTTTAATTAGGATTACAATAAAAAGACTCTTTTCATTTCTATTACTATTTCTATTTTATTTTCTCTATGTTCTCGTTTACTCTTTTCCAATACTCTATTATTCTATATTGCTCTATATATTAGTTTTTATTACTTACAACTAATAGCATGGTCAGGTAATTCAATACCTTCTGGTACTTTTCTCATCGGAGTAACTTTTGCTGGTCTTAAGGAACCAGTAAAGTCATAATTTTTAAACTTTGCTGGTAAGTCATCACTATTTCCAGTTGATGGTTGATGATAAATTTTGTGAATTGGCCAAAAACTTTTGAAACAAGCTTGTGAACAAAAATTTGAAGGGTTGTCAAGATTTAAATTGAAACAAGTTGGGCATTGAAGCTTTGCATACTTGCCACAACCTGGGGTTGCACATACAGTAACCATTTGTTGTTGTTTTTATATAATAGAACTAAAAGTATATTAAAATGAAAAAATAAAATTAAAAAAAATAACGAATTTAAAAAATAAAAAAAATAAAAAAAATAAAAAAAATAAATTAAAAAAATTTTAATTAAAAAAAAAAAAAGTAAATAAAATAAAATAATTAATTTTTATAAAATATTTTAGTTGTTTATTTTGATGTTTATGTTGAAATCTGGCTAAGCATATACATATTTTGTTTTCCTCTTCATTTTCAAAATTTCTGAACTGGTTTCATATGCTATCACTACTTTCATTTGATGTTTGACGGTGATGTTTTGATTTATTTGAAATATTGGATGGGGGAACTTTTCTTTTGTTTGATTCCTGTGATAAAATTTCATCTTGGGTTAAATCAATTAGGATGTGTGGCGAATATATTTGGTTATTATTTTTTGTTGTTTTTCTTTTTTCTTCTTCTTCGCTATCACTTCTTTGAACTAGCTGTGATATATATATTGAATTATTATTATTATTATTATTATTATTATTATTATTATTATTATTATTATTATTATTATTATTATTATTATTATTATTTATATTATTATTTATATTATTATTTATATTTATATTATTATTATTATTATTATTACTATTATTATTATTATTATTATTATTACTATTATTATTATTATTATTATTCATATTGTTAATATTTATATTATTATTTCTATTATAATTATTGTTGGTGTTATAATTATTCATATTATTATTATTATTATTATTATTATTATTATTCATATTGTTAATATTTCTATTATAGTTATTGTTAGTGTTATTATTATTATTATTATTATTATTATTATTATTATTATTATTATTATTATTATTATTATTATTATTATTATTATTATTATTATTATTATTATTATTTATTTGGCTCTTAAAAAAGGTATTATGGTTGTGGACATAATCAGAATAAAAACTCTTGGGTATACTATTATTTAGATTATTAAATATATTAAAGCCTTGGTTTTTATCATTATTGCAATTGTTATTATCAAAGCTATCTATATTAATATTTTTTTTTGTGGCACTAGAATTGGAAGCACCAATATTTAAATTTTCATTATTATGACAAATTTTATTATAATTACTATTATAATTACTATTATAACTATATTTGATATTTGTAAGTTGGCTACTGTTTTTTGGAAAAAAATTATTTAAACTTGAATTCTCTGAAAAACCACTATTTAAATAATTAATAACATCATTATTTATTTTATTGTTTTTTGAGCTGTTATTAAAATTAACATTGTTTCTATAATTTCCAAAATTATTATTACTGTTACTAGTATCATTATTACTATTGTGACTATAAATGTTATTATTATTATTATTGTTATTATTATTATTATTATTATTATTATTATTATTTATATTATTATTGTTATTATTGTTTGTTCTTCTTACTTCTTCCATATCACAGCTTTGGATTTGTGACGGATATTTGAAATTAATAAAATCTAAATTTTTATTATGAAATTTCAAAGTTGAGTTTGAATCCCCATTAAGGTTGGAATTTTCAATTTTTTCTTTTTGAATAATTTCAGACAAATTATTCATGATTTCAGACAAATTGGAATTTGAAGAGTTTCTCCATAGATTCTGTTCTATAATTGATCTATCTGATTGATTATCTGATATAATAGTTGAAATTTTTTTTTTTAAGGCATCTGATTTTTCAATTAAATATCTTGCTACTGATGCTTTTAATTTTGAAACTCTTATTTCTTTTTCTTTTAATATTTTTCGAATGGTTGCTTCACTATAAAGTTTATAGTTATTAATTTCATTCAATACTATAACTAAATCACAGTAATATGTGATTTGATAAGCTCTTTGTGGCTGTTTAGAAATTTTATTATATAATAAACCTTCTTGAAAAAAGCCAAGCAGGACATAAATATTGTATTGTTCTAGATAATGAAATACAATTTTGTGTTCTTCAATTCTTCTTATTACACAATAAAATTGTTCTTGAGTGTGAATAATTTCATACTCTCTTAATATTTGATAGATTACTTTTTTTTTTAATTTGGTAAGAGCTGTTTTTGGAATTTTTGTAAGGTCTTCCAAATAATCAAAATGATGTATTTTTTTTAGAAAATATAAACATCTAAAAACATGTTCTAAATCATGTTTCTCAATGTTATAGTTGGTATGGTGATGTTTTTTTGTGAAAGGATATTTTTCATTTATTTTTCTAGCAACAAAATATTTTATTTTTTTTGGTACCACAGCAGGATTTTCAAATATTAGTTTTAAACTTTGTTTACTATAACCAAGAATTTTACTTCCTATAGTTTTGTTTTCTCCATTTGATATGGTTCTAAAGACAGTTAAAAAATCAGCTCTTTCCATTTAATTTGGTTTTTAATATTATTATATTATTTTTATTATCTATTAATTTAAGTTATTGTGTTGGAGTAAAATTAATAAAAATATATAAAAAATAAAAAAAATAAAAAAAAATAAAAAATTGGCTCTTTCCATTTAATTTTATTTATATTATTATTTTTATTATTTAATAATTAAGTTGTTTTGTTGAAAAAAAATTAAATCTAAAAATAACCAAATTTTTTTTTTTTTCAATTCACCCAATTTTTTTTAAGTTTTTATTTTTTTTTTTTTTTGTACCATAAAGGTGTTTATTATGAAATTATTAAAAAAAATTAAATATTATAATAGTGGTAATATAAATATAATAAATTTAAAGTTATTATTTATGGAGCTCCATTTGATGCATATTTTTATTTGAAAAAAATTATAATAAAAAAAGATTTTTTTGATTGTGTTATGGGTCGAAAATGTGTAATGCAAAAATAAAATTTTTTTTTTTTTTTTTTAAAATTTGAGAAATATTTAAATATTAAAAACTATTTTTTTATTTTTATTTTTATTAAATTTTAATAATAATATAAATTAAAATGGCCAAAAAAGTAACATTGTGTGATTATGACTATTTATTTAAAATAATGATAATAGGGGATCCTGGAGTGGGGAAATCTTCGCTTATAAAAAGTTTTGTGAATGAACCATTCAAAGAAAATTATGAACAAAGCAGAGATTATGATTTTAAAATTAAAAGCAATATGTATATAGACGAAAAAAATATTAAAGTTCAAGTTTGGGATACTTACACAGAAAGATTTAGACAAAATAAAAGGCCATACAGGGGCTCGCATGGGGTATTAATTTTATATGACATTACAGATAGGCAATCATTTTACAATGTAAAAATGTGGCATTTGGAAATCCAAAGATATGCATGCGAAAATTGTAAAGTACTTTTAGTAGGAACAAAATCAGATATACCAGAAATATCGGCATGTGATCGAATGGTTACCTATGAAGAGGGTTTAGAATGTGCGGATACCTACGATATCCCATTTATAGAATGTTCAGCTAAACAAGGTTACAATGTATATAGTGTTTTTATGGCTATGGTTAAAGAAATTTATGAATATAGACTAGAGAATGAAGGTCCTTCTCTTCCTCCATCAAACAAAGTAAATTTAGTTAGTTTTAAAAAAGCTAAAAATAATAATAAAAAATGTATTTTAAATTAATTTTAAAAAATGTACAATTAATAATTATGTATTCTCTTCACACAAAAATAAATTTGTAAAAAAGTTTTAAAAAGTTGTAATTATTTTTTATTTATTAATTTTATTTTTTAATTTTATTTTTAATTTATTTTTAGAAATCTAATTTTTTTTTATTTTAATTTATTTATTTTAATTTATTTATTTATTTATTTTATTTATTTGTTTATTTATTTGGTTTTATTGTTTTTTTTAATATTGAATAGGTTAACCTTTAGTATAATATTTTAAATATAAATAGAAGTTTGTGAGTGGTTCATATTTATTTAGATTTTTATTTAATTTTATTCAGGCAAATCTAGATAAAAAAAAATATTTAAAATAAAATAAAAAAAAAATAAAATAAAAAAAAAAAAAATTAAAATTTTGTTTTTTTTTTATTTTTTATTTTTTTAATTAGGATTCTTTCAACAATAACCATACACATTTTTTTTTTTTTGATATTTTTTTTTTTTTGATATATTTATTATTTTTTTTGTACAATATAGTATTAAAGTAATCACATTATATATATTTTGTTTGTATGTTGTAATTTTAGAAAATATAAAAAAAAAAAAAAAAAAAAACAAAATGAAGATTAAAGTTACTTTTCAAGAAAGAACTGCAGAGTATTCATCTGATGCAGATATAACTAATTTAGCTCAAATTACCCAAAAGTTATGTTCATTGTTTTTAATTTCAAACTTTTATGCTTATTCGTTGTTTTTATCTAGTGGTCAAATTATTGATGTATGTAATAAAAAAAACAAAATAGAAAATAACAATTACAGAATATTTATCTAACCTATTTAAATGTAATTAGAATTTAAATTTAATTGAGGATGGATCAGAAATTATAATAAAGCATTTAACTAAATTAGGACCAACACCATCGTTTGGAGGAAGCACAGGAATGCCACAACCCACTCAGCCAATAGGAATAAATAGTAATAATAATATTAATAGTAACAATACATTATCATCATCACCATCGACAAATGTAGCTGCAAATTCAATAAATAATACTATTACAGTCGCACAAAATATATCAATCGATACATTATTAAATAATTTAAAAGATAATGTATTAAAAAAGAAAGCATTTTTTGATTTAAAAGATTTAAAAGAAGAAATTTTAATTAGAAAATTTGTAGAAAAGAATGGAATTGATTCTATCATATCACAGATAAAAGATCTAACTGGCAACACTCTCAGTTATGCATTATCAGCACTTCAAACTATTGTTTCATACGAATTTGGTTTAACCTCAATTCAATTAAGCAACTCTATAGAGTTAACTAAAGAAATATTACCAATGATAGAAAATTCAAACCCAAGTATCAGCAAAACATCATTATCACTATTATGTTTATTTTTAAGTAAATCAAGTCACTCTGTTGAAATATATAAACAAATATTCAAAAATAATAATAATGGTAATAATAACAACAACAATGATAAATTATATAATAAAATATTAGTACAATTATTGGGTTCAAGTTCAACTGTCGATATACAATTAAATTCTCTTACATTAATAAATAATATTATCAATAAAACTTTACAAGTTGATGGTGAATTAGAATTTAATAAACTTTTAAGCGAATTGGATTCTTATGAAATTAACCCAAAGTTAAAGAAGTTGGTTGAAGGAATCATCGCGCCAGAGTTAAAGAGACAACTTTATATTTATCAAAGACATCGTTTCCAAGTGATTACCAATAGAAAGAATGTGGTATTTAACAAAGAGTCACCAGAACATGATGCTTTATTAATGAAGCTTTGGAATTTAACTTTTCCAAGTGTAAAGCTCGAATCACGTGTTTCTGAGCAATGGAAGCAAATGGGTTTTCAAGGAACTGATCCATGTACTGATTTCCGTGGTATGGGTATTTTTGGTTTAGATAATTTAGTTTATTTTGCAGAGCACTATGGTGATAAATTTAGAAAGATTGTTAATAGTCAAGTTGACCGTAAAGACAGAGAATATCCAACAGCAACAGCAGGTATTGTAATCACATTCGAACTTTACAATACCATTTTTAAAATGGGTGATAAGGTTAACCCAAATTTACCAATAGATGAAATACCATTATTTCCATTGTTTTTCTCACATCCAAATGCTTTTGAAGAGGTCTATTGTACAACATTTCAAATTTTAGATAGTACCTGGGATGATATGAATGGTACCTACATGTATTTTCAAAAGATTATTTCTTCAGTTAAAAATTTAATCATATCGGCATTAGAGAGTAAACCAACTACATTAGAGGCATTCGAGTGGAAGTGTCCAAAGAATAATTTAAAACAAAATGGTTTAGTTTTTAATGACCAACAACAATCAAATAAACCTCATCAAACCGATGATATTAAGGGACTTTGTCAACAGGTTAACAAAGAGGTTTTGGAATTTATAAAAAATCAAAAGACTCAGTATTTGTCAGAGGGATTCCAATTTAAATTACACAAACCAATTAAATCAAAATCCTCAATTGTTTTAAATTATATAAATATTAAATTGGACACTAATAACAGTAATCTTTCAGGGTCAAGTAATGAAATATATATTCAATATTGTCTCTTGCCATCATTAGATGTTTCGCCAGTAGACAGTAAATCATTTTTAGCATCAACCAATTATAACACAATAAAAGTATTGGATTTAAATTTCATTTCAGAGTCAACTTCAAATTCAAAGAAAAAAGATAAATCGACAAATGCAAATTTTCACTTTACCATCTCGATTAAAGATGAACAATTCCAACAAATTTTACAACAACCTATTAATGGTGGTAACAATTTCAATGATTTAAATATTATTAATAAAGACAATAGCAATAGTAATAATAATAGTAATAGTTCAACACCCAATACAACATCAACACCAACATCATTAACAACCTCCCCAATAATGATACCACAAAGCTCAAATAGTATTTCAAATCAGCCACCACTATCACCATCATTATTAAGTATGAGTGGTGGTATGTTGCCACCATCATCACCCACCTCAAATAGCAGTCATGCCTCATCAAATATTTTTGAATTGGTTTCTAACAACAGAGAGGATCTTTGTAATTTTTGGGATTCTATTAGATTATTATCGGGTCAAGATATTAAATCGCCAGAGGGTTCTGAAGATTATCAATCTCTTTTAAATTTAAATACATCATTAAAATTATTAGATTTAGAAGGTATTGATATTCCACTACAAACTCCACCAATACCACTTTTACCAGAAAACTATGAATTTAGAAATATTTAAAAAGAAATTAATAAACAAATAACGAAAAAAAGATAAAATAAAATTAAAAAACTATTTATTTAAGAGGATATATTAAAAATTTAAATATAAAGGATAAAAATAAATGAGTATTGTAATTACATATGGGTGTTATACTAAAACTCTGCTTTATATAATTAACTATTACTAAAAATATTGTACAGCTATACAAAACTTAATTTTATAATAAATTATAAATACAAATATATAAATGTTATAAATTAACTGATCTAACTATTTACTATAATTTGTTTTTTTAAATTTAAACTGATTTATTGGAATTTATTGATATATCAAAATGCTTTTCAAAAACTAATTCACTAATTAAAAAAAATATAAAAAAATCACCTGGTAGGAAATTAATTTTCTTTTATCCTAAAAATTTAAAAAATATTAATTTTTTTAATCCTAAAAATTTAAAAAAATATTTTTTATAAACTATAAAATAATTTTTTTTTCATTTTGGTTTAAATCAATCAATCAAATCAAATCAAATCAAATAAAATAAAATCAAATATTTTTATATAAAAAAGAAATAATAAATAAAAAATTTTTCAATCATTTTTTAATATTTTATAAAATTATAAAAGAGAAATCTTTTTAATATAAACCTTAAAAGCATAATGGGTATAGAAAATGAGGATCAATCTTTATTAAACAATAATAATAACACAAGTGTTTGTTATAATAGTTATAGTAATGGGTTTAATATAGTTAATTGTTCATATAGTTATTTAACAAAAATAAAATTAAAAAAAGAAGAAAATCCTAATTCAATGAGAGAAGTTTTTTGTAATAATTTCCCACCAGAACTATATCATTATATATCAACCCAAGATTATTGTAGTATAATACAGCAACTTAATCATTATAAACAAAACAGACCCTATTCACCTTATTATAATGGAATAGCTTTATTTTTTTATATACTCTTTTTCTTCTTTCTTATTTTATTCAGAAATACAAACGTTATTGCATCTATATGTATAGTACCAATTATGTTAATTTTTACAATAACCCATATAGTAATCATAACCAGTATTGGAAACAAAGTAAGGATAAATAATTTTATTAGTATTTAGTTTTATAATATTAATATTTTATTATTCAAATTATTAGTTTTACAGAGAAGTAATGGCATATATAGAGTTCCTAAATAGTATTTATACAAATATAACTTTCGAAGGTCATTTTTTGAAAAAATCATTAAGAGATGTTGAAATAACAATTGGAGTTTTAGATGAAGCAGGAAAGGTATTACCCCCAAACAAATACAGTCATTCAATACTTTGTGGTTTTAAATATTTAGTCCCAGAAAGATTACAATTTATTTCATACTCTTATAATAATACACCCAATGTAATTGCTCTGAGCAGTAATAGTAGTGTAGCTATAGATTTCAATAATTATCAATTTCAATATCAATACCAACAACCATTCCAACCAAATCAACAGCCATTGCAACCCATCATAATCAATTCAAATAAAAAATCAGAAAATAAACCAATAAATGAATATAAACAACCTACTATAGAGGAATTATTAACTCCCTCTGCCACTGAAGACTTTTATAGAACTCAAAATAATCAATAAATAAAATTTGTGGTTAACAATTAAAAAAAAATCAAAGCTTTAGGATTTAATATTTAAATATATTTTTAAAGTTTATTAAATTCTGTGCACTTGAAGAAACAATGGTGAAAATAATTTAATAAAAAGAAATTTAAAATATTTAGTTTAGATAAAATTTAATTAAAAAATGTAACATTTTCTGTCACTTGATAAGCGGATAGTTTTAAATAATCAAGACTAGAGTATTTGTTTCTATATGAACTTCTTTTCAATTTATCATTATCTATGATAAAGTTAGTTCTGAAAATTGATATTACCACTACAACATGGTCATGGTACAGGGCAAGTTTTACCAATGTTTTTTTATAGAATTTATTATTCCAGTCAAATAGTTTTAGTATTCTATGGTCACCCAACTCTATAAATGTTTTTATTAGATTTTGATCAAGTTTCTTTTCCTCTGTTGTAAATCTGTTGTAAACTTGTTGTATGGTTCCAAAGTCTCCACATGAAGCAATGGCATCTAATACTGACTTTGAATCTGCAATAAAGTGACTAAATGGACCACCTTCTATAGTAAGTTTGTTTGCATAGTATTCTAATAGTTTGATTTCTGACCTATTTACAATACATCTGTTGTTTCTTATATCAAAAAATCTATTGTTTATTATCCATGAGCAAAATTTTGCAATTGGTAGATTTATTGCATAGGGCAAGTGGCTTAATAATTCTAATGGTCTATAGGTTTCATTTGTATTTTCAATTATATATTTAAAATTTTCAATATCTTTTGAGGTGGTAAATCTTTCTTTGCAAAAGTTTGTGTGAAGTACTGATTCTTTAATTATTGAAGTGCTAAACTGGAATGACTCTTTTCTTGATATAGCATACTTGCACGATGATAGATAGTTCTTGTATTGTTTGGAGTTTGGTTTAAAATTGCATTCTTTTAATGAAATAAATCTTAATGAATCACAATTTAACTCTATGAAAGTTGATAATAAATCTAATCTACCATTAAAAAACCATACTTGATAATCAAAGAGCTCTTTTTTATTAAAGTTTTGATTGTTAAATAGTTCTAATAGAAGTTTTAATGTTTTTGATGATTGTGTGTATAATAATAAGTTTTTATAATTATTGACAATTGAAAGTACTGATTTATTATTATTAAAGTTTTTATTGCCATTATTATTAGTCTTTAATAAATCTTTAAATAATTGAGCTGAGAAATTAATTAAATTAATATCATCAGTTAAAATTATTAATGATAATATAAAATGAGGGTTTAGTTTATGTGATATCATGATACTATTATTATTTATTATTAAAAAAATTTGTTTTAAAAACTGTTCTTGACTATCTGAATTATTACAATGTTTAAATAAAAGTGATGGTAATTTGCTGCTATTGTTTTGGTTTGTAATAATATCTATTTCATGTTGAATTGTTGATATTATTACATTTACTGGATCTTTTTCAATTGATTTTAATAAATATTCATTTAATAGTTCGTATTTGCCATATTTGAAAGAGTTTAAAAATAATTTTTTATTAATTAATATACCATTGAAATTTGAACTAGCATTTGGGTTAATTTGAAAGCTGCTAAATGTTTCATTTGAAAATTCAATAGTTTGAAATTCATCGTTCCCAAATATACAATAATACTGAATGTTTTTTGAATAAAGAGTTGACAATTTACCAATTTCTAAATAGGATCTTAATAGGTTTTTGATTTTTAAATTGATACTTTGTGTTAAATCGATTTCTGTAATTCTTAAATTTAATTCATATTCTGAAAATGACATTTTATCTATTTCATCTTGGGTAACGATATAATTAATCCTTAAAATACCACCACCATTTCTCTTTGATATTTCGATACAATCTCTTTGGTGAATAAAAAATTTTAATATATGAATTATTTTGCATGCTTCAAATAGCCATTTTATTTTAAAATTTAACTCAAATGGACACTGACTATAAGGTGTTGACATTAATAGTCTCCAGCTTTCGGGTGAGAAAAATTTAAAGTTCTTTAGAGGAGGTGGTATATTTAGTTCGTTTATGATTTTGATAAATCTGAAACAGTTTTTAAAAATTTTGGACCAATTTAATTTGTTTACATAATCCCTGTAGTTTATTGTATTTTCATCATGGTTATTTTTGTTTTCTGGAGGTAAAACTTCTTGCTGTTCTAATTGTAAAATTTCCCTATCTTTGCTTAGTCTATTCATTACTGAGTTCCATACCAAATCTGAAGTTATTATTTTATCATCTGAATAACTACTGATATTTACCTTGCTATTTAAAACTTTGTTAGAATATAATATTGAAACGTGCTTACAATTTTTTGCTTTTTCTAATTCTTTTTGTAAATTGATTGCACTATTGCTTTTAGAAAAATAGAATTTTTTTAAAATATAAGACGAAACCTTGTAGCTATGGTATTTTGATATAAATCCTTCGAATCTAAATGCAACTGTATCTATCGTATATATCCTTTCGTTAATAATTAGCTCTTCCAATGTTTCATACAGACTTGACATGGCTCTAACATTATCAGTTTCATAAATGGCTTCTATTAACTTATCAAAGTCGAATCTAACAAACACTCTTAAATAATTTGATAATAAGATTTTGAAAAAAACCTTGTCTTTTACTGATTTGATAAAGATGAATAATTTCCTATATTTTTCTATTTTCTTTTTATCCATTATTGAGTTAATATGTAAGGTTTTAAAGTTGTAAACTCTATGTTTTAAAACATCCATTAAATCATTATCTATTAAATAATTTATAGAATGCAAAGGGATGCATTTGTATTTAGTATCATAATTAACTTTGAAATAACTGAATATTTTTTCATATAAAATTTTATTTCTGAACACATCCCAAAAAAATGGTTCATTATCATTATTGAATTGGGTAATTATAATATTATCTGATATAATATTATTATTATTATAAAAATTGTTGATATTGTTATCAACACTATTATTATTTGTAATGTCTTCCATTATTATTGTCAATTGATATATATATGATCAATAAAAAAATAAAATAAAAAAAATAAAAAAAAAAAAAAAATATATGATCAAAATAATAAAAAAATAAAAAAAAAAAAAAAAAAATATTTTTAGATAAAGAAATGAAAATGGGTCTTTAGATATTAAGATTTAAAAAAAAAAAAAAAGTGTTAGGTATTAATTTTATAATTATAATAATAATATTATTTCATACCCTTTGCCAAATTGTGTGACATCATAAAAATATCTTTTTTATTTTTTATTATTTTTTTATTATTTTTTTTCATTAAAACAAAAATAAATATCTTTTTTTTATTATAAAAATTTTCTCTTATTTTAATCTTTTGTTGAAATCTTGGTATAATTTTTTATAATTTAATTTTGAGTGATTATTTGAAATGGTTTCAAAGATATTTGTGTCATTATAAGAAATAAAACGGAATACTTCAATAGCCAACAAGATATGATCATGGAAAAAAATTTGCTTTACCATTTTCTTATAAAAAAATGAATTGTCCCAATCAAAGAATTTTATTACTCTTATGTCACCAAATTCTACTAAACATTTTGATATTTGATCTAGAATCTTTGAAATTTCTGGTAAAAACGATGAATAATTTTGTTGAAAGTATTAAAGTCACCACATGATGAAATTGCCTCAGGCCTGAAACTAAAAGCCAAGAGTAAAAGTTTGCAATTGGCAATTGAAAACCAGTTGAGTGATTCACTAGTTCAAAAGGTTTGTAGGTTTCATTTGTTTTTTCTATAATATACTTGATATTTTCTATATCTTTTGAAGTGGTGAATCTTTCTTTACAATGGTTTGAATGAAAAAGTTCTTTAATACTAGATTGGTTAATTTCAAAAAATTCTTTTCTTGACAATACATACTTGCACGCAGAAAGATAGTTTTTGCTTTGAGTTTAATTTGAATCCACATTCTTTTATTGACAAAAATTTCAACTTGATATTTTCATTTAATTGTTCAAATAGTGAAATTAGAAGACTCTTCTATTAAAAAACCAAATTTGATAGTTTAATAGCTTGGAATTATATTGTTGATTGTTGAACAGCTCGAAAAGATGAATTAAAGTTGTGGATGATTTTGTATATAAAAATAAATTTTTATAATTATTAATAATTAGAGTTCTTGATTTATTAGACTGGGGAACAGTGGATATTAATAAATCTTTAAATAATTCAAAAGATATATTGATTAAGTTGATATTATCTGTTGCGATTATTAATGAAAATAAAAAATAAATATTTAATTGGTGTGTGGGTAGCGTTGTATAGTTTTTATTATTTTTATTACTATTGTTGTTATTTAAACTGCCTATACAATGATTTATAAGCTGAATTTGGTGATTTAAACTATTACAGTATTTAAATAAGAGTGAAAGTGATTTGTTTGTGACTTTTTCTTTTGCAACACTATTTTTACTTGAATTATATATCTCTGGATCCAACTCTTGTTGAACTGTTGTAATGATTACATTTTCTGGATATTTTTCAATAGTTTTTAATAAATATTCATTTAATAGTTCGTATTTTCCATATTTGAAAGAGTTTAAAAACAATTGCTTACTTATTCTAAACCCACTATTTGAAAACTCTATAGTTTGAAACTCATTGTTGCCAAAGATACAATAATATTGAATACTTTTAGAGTATAGAGTTGATAATTTACCAATTTCTAAATAGAATCTTAAAAGTTTTTTTATTTTTGAGTTGCTACTTTGTGTTAGATCTATTTCGGTAATTCTTAAATTTAACTCGAATTCTAAAATGACATTTCAGCTAGTTCATCTTGACTGATAAAAAAGTTTGTTCTTAAATAGCCACCACCATTTTTCTTTGATACTTCAACAACTTCTTTATCACTATTATAAAATTTTATTGAATGAATTGCTTTGCATGCTTCGTATAACCATTTTACTTTAAAGTTCAATTCGAATGGGCACTGACTAGAAATAGTGGACATAAGTTCTCTCCGTGGTGGGATATTAATTTCATTTACGATTGAATTGATATATTTATAGTATTGTTTATTTATATTTGACCAATTTAATTTATTATTATTATTGCTGTTTGATTGTGGATGGGGCTCTTCATCAATTAGTTGATCTTTATCTTTACCAATTCTGGTCATTAATACATTCCATACTAAATCTGAATTTAGAATTTTATTATCTATAACCCACTATTAAATTGTATATTATTATTATTATTGTTATTTTTATTTTTTAAATCATTATAGTACTTTTTCAATATATAGTTTGAAACTTTTAAACTATGATTATTTAATATAAAATAATTGAAATTATTTAAAATATTTTCGACTGGATAAAGTTTATTTGTTCTATAATACTGTTAAATGATTTAAATAGCTATTATTGCTGATTTATTATCAGTTTCATAAATTGCTTCTATGATTTTATCAAAATCATATTTTACAAAGTATTTTAAATAGTTTGAAAAGAGACTAAAATTATTTTATAAAATAAATAAAAAAAAATTTCAAAAAAAAACAAAAATTGTCACGAGTTTTATAAAATATATTTGTAAATTTTAAATACAAAAATTGTTGAATGTTCATGTAAAATATCTTGTTAAATAAGTTTGGTTAATAGAAGCAAGATATTTAAATATACTTTTATATATATAAAACAAAATTTTTTTTTTTTAATTTTAATAATAAAATGTATATTACAGTGCCCAAATTATATATGCAGACCCCCAACTTTATTAAAATGGAAATGAATTATTGAATAATTCAATTAATAAATAAATATAAGTACCCCCTAAAATAAATTATATTACAAGATATTGATTTATTTGCTAAAAATTAAAATAAAAAAAAAATAAAAAAAAAAATAAAAAAATATGGTCTTAATATTTATTCCGTTTTTTCAATTTCAAAAATTTTATTTGTTTTTTATTTGTTTTTTTTTACAATTATATATAAATGATTATTATTATTTAATATTTAGTATATCCTCGATGTGTTTTTAATATGGCATCCATTCGGTCAGGAAGTGATTCATATAATGATTTTATAATTGATTTTTCTATTGAATGAAATGCATCTTGACATACCTGAAGAACTAGGTCCTGTAATGGTTATTATTAAAATGTTGGAACTTTACTTCTTCCATAAACATATAATTTTCTCATTATTCCACAATAAAATTTATGTGCACAACTTCAAAAAAATCTTTTTCTTCTATTATGTCTAATCAATGAAGGATTTTTAACTTTCTTTTTATATATTATGTTATATCTCTTTAATATAATTCTTACTGACTTGTATGATATTGTTCCATATCCATTTTGTTCATACCAAATTATACTTTATTTTATATTGTTAAATTTACTATTCAAAAAATTGAAACATAAATCATGTTCACATTCGTCAAACTTTGATTGTACCTGTTTGTTAAACCTTTTCTACTATTTTTGCTACTGTTGATTTATGCAATTTTTTTGCAATTTTTGAGTTCAACTTGTGACCTCTGTTTTTATATGATAATATCGAACTTCATCACTTAAGTTCATTTTGTTTATTTACTATATATTATTTTTAAACTTTTACGATTTATTTTTAAAAATTAATCATTATTGGTGGTTAATCTTGTTAATGATTTATTTGTTGGTGTCTAACATAAAATTCACAATTTTAAAAAAATTTTAAATAAAAAAAAATAAATTTATCATTTTTTAAAAAAAATAAATTTAATTTAAAAAAAATAAAATTTTATTTTTTCTTTTTTTTATTTTTTCATTAATAATTATTTTTCTATTTCAACCCAACAATTTTCTTTTTTTTTAAAAAATTATAATCATTAAAATACATATACTGTATATATGATCAACCATAACATCTCTACTAAAGTTAATAAATCACATACTTTTAATGGGTATCTCATTAAAATTTTATTATAAAAAAAAAATTTTTGGTTAAATTTGTAAATTAAAAATTTTTTTTTTTTTTTTTTTTATATTTTCAATATAAATAATTTAATCCAATTATTTTTTATTATCTATTCAATTTAATTTTTATTATTTATTCAATTTTATTTATACATATACAAAAAAAAGATGGCCACTTTTACAGTGCCCGAGGAAAATATGTAGACTCCCTGATATTTTTATATATGTGTTATAAATTGATTAGTTTGGATAGTTTTTTTTGATAAATATTGACACAGCCTAAAAATAATAAATAATGGTAATAAAAAAAAGTGTGGGAAATATGGCTAAAAAAAAAAAAATTAAAAAAATAAAAATAAATTTTTATCTCTTTTTTTTAATTATTTAAATTTTAAAATTTTTTTTATATCATTTTAAATTTTTACAAACTGAAAATAGTGCAAAAATAATTTCTAGAAAATAAACAAAATGAAGTTAAGTGATGAACTTCGATACTCAATATTATCATACAAAATCAGAGACCATTACTCAAATAGTAAAATTACAAAAAAATTGGGTGTCCACAAAACAAAAGTGGCAAAAACAATTCAAAGATATGAACAAACAGGTTCAATCAATGACCATCAACGTTTTGGAATAGAAAAAAAGATTCATGAAAGAGATGAACGTTTATTATGTTTCAAATTTTTGAATGGTGAGTTGAAGAATGTGAAATTAACAGTGGTTTGGTTTTATTCAACAACTGGCCACACCAGATTAGACTGGTTAGTTAGAAACGTATTGCATAGGAATAACATTGTTTATAAAAAGAAATTCATGAAACCTCGATTATACGAAGTTAAAAGAAGAAAAAGATATAG
This sequence comes from Dictyostelium purpureum, assembly GCF_000190715.1. Classification (NCBI taxonomy): domain Eukaryota; phylum Evosea; class Eumycetozoa; order Dictyosteliales; family Dictyosteliaceae; genus Dictyostelium; species Dictyostelium purpureum. The sequence goes on from NW_003519339.1 coordinate 35,238, forward strand.
TTTTGGATTTGGCATAAAAACTGGAGTGTGGACCAATGGGAAAATCATATGTTTATGGATGAAGTTAGGTTTCAATAATTTGATAAATACCATTATATAAGATCTTGGGTCTATGAATCGTATGTTTTACTAGATTCAAAAACTTAAACAAGTGTTAGAAAAGGTGGAGATAATGTAATGTTTTGGGGAAAATTTTGTATTATGTTCCTAAAAATTAAGATCATCTTTCATAGGGATTATATTCTAATCTCTATATTGATATAATAATAAATGATACACAACCAAATCTGGGTTACTATGCAGATACGTTACAGGTGCCTGAGAAAGTTCACGAAAATTGTCATGAGAATTTCTAATCTTATTCACCAAATATGATTAGGGAGTAAAACTGAAAATTCAAAATTTCAATTGATGAAATACAACCTTTAAGCCCCGATTTATATATAATAGATAATCAATGGCCATAAGATACTTAAATGTTCTCAATCCGAATGTTCAGTAAATCAAATCATAACCTGATCCAATGTCGCATTGACGTTTTTCCTTACATCACTTCTGAGATTAGAAATAATTTTTATAAATCTCTTCCAAACAGAAAGGAGGCGATAATTAAGGCTCATGGGGAACATTCAAAAAATTAGGTAAATTCATTTGTTAAAATAAAAAAATAAAAAAAATTAAAAATAAAAAAAAAAAAATTTTTAAAATTAAAAAAAAGAGATAAATATTTTAAACATATAATTTTTTTTTTTTTATTTTAATTTAAAGGGTTTTAAATGAATCTTTATAAAATGAAGTTAATTTATTAGCCTTACATTATATTTAAATATTATAATCTAAATATCTTTTTTCAATATATAAATTTAAAATCGGTGGGGGGTCTACATATTTTCCTCGGGCACTGTAGTGATATTGTTTTAAGAGAAATCGTAAGTTACAACTATTAGAATAAATATAAGTAGTATATATATATTATAAAATACAATTTATTTATAAATTTATAATTTAATTTTTTTATAGAATATTAACATTAATTTTAAAAATAATACAGAAAGAAATGATGGCTCAATATGACTCTGATAAAAATAATGAACTTTCAAGAGAAGAAGTATTAGATAGATTCAAAAAAACTGGTGTCGCTGCTCCAGTTGAGTCCAGAAGAGAACCTTTCCAAGAGCCTCAATTAAGTGATAACGAAGATAAGAAAGAGGAAGTAAAATACGACTGGAAAGAGTGTTTCCCCACTCTTGACGAAAGTAGTTTCATTTCACCTGAAGAAATTATCCTGCTTCAAGATGATATTAATTCATATGTTAAGGCTTTCCCTCTCCCAGAATGGTTTGATAGTAAAGTACCAAGCTTCAGTTACCCTAAAGGGGCCGTACCTTCAGAAAATTGTAAAAATATTGACAAGGTTTTACAAGTCATTAATTTATATTGTTTTACCATTAACAGTACGAAAATGTCATTAATACGATGATATTTTATTCCTTATTATTAATTTTTCATAAAAAAAAAAATAAAAAAAAAAAAATATTTTAATTTTAATGAAAATGATCAAAAAGATCATGATTATAGTCCCACTACCACCAAAAATTCATCCAGATCAAAGGCACAATCTAAATATACAACAACAAGAAAAGTTGTAAAAAAAACAAAGAAATAATGTATAAATAATGTAATAATAATTAAAATAAAATTTTTTTTTAATTTTTTTTATTAATTTTTTTATTTATTTTTGATCCTTTTTGATCCTTTTTTGATCCAAAATCATTAAAATTTAGGATTTTTTAAATCCTTTATTTCATTTTTCGATCCAAAAAATCCTAACTTCTTCCCGGGGATTTTTTTTTTTGGATCGATCCTTACCTATATTATCAATAGCTTCTCGTTAAATTCCTTTTGTAAAATTTCATCAAGTTATTTTATAAAAAATTAATATTTTAAAATTAAAGCAATATTCGCCAAGCTTGAGACCATACTTATCTAAATGTATAAAAAAAATAAAAATAAGTATATTTTCTTATTTTTTTATATTTTTTTTTTATTTTCCTGAAAGATAATTAATTTTTATGTTTTTTTTTTATTTTTCTTATTTTTTTTATTTTTATTAAAATATTATAATATTTTAAAAAATAAAACAAAAGTACATAATAAATTTTAAAAAAATAGAAACAATTTAAAAATTTATGGATGTAACAATTAAAAAAAAAGATTGAATAATTCAGGTGATCAACAATTAAAGGTATTATAAGAAATTATGCATTAATTGATTATATAATGATCCAACTCAAAAAATATCCAGATAGTAAAAAAATAATAAAAGATTAAATTGAAATGTTTAAAAAATTTATTATCAAATGAAATATATCATAATATTCTACAAATTAAACGAGATCTTAAGAATTATTATGCACAAATTTTACACTAAGAAGTTCAAGTTATTAAATTTGAATGTTTGAAATGCCAGAGTTTTCTCACAAAAAAACAAAGAGGTAAAAGATATCAATGGGTCATACAAATACACAGTGGATTTTTGGAAAAAGGTTGAAACTTGAATTGAACTATATTTTTATAAATTGGGGAATTTTTGTTTGATATCTCGGATTCTAACATTTTATAAATAATATAATTATTAATAACGTTTTATAAATTTATTAATTTTTAATTTTTAAAAATTTATAAAAATTAATTAATTTAAAAAATTAATTTTTTAATTTTTAATTTTTAATTTCTAATTTCTTTTTTATAATATAATTTAATTAATTTTACAAAACAATATAAATAAAGGTGTTAATCACACTGTTAATATTTGTATAAAAGTTTTTAATATACATTTCAAAAGAGTCTTTAATTTATTTGCAAACAGTTAAGGTATGGGGTTTTATAATTTATATGTCTTTAAATATTATATCTATATAATAGTATTCGAAGATTATTTTCCTTATAAAAAAAGAAGGTCAAACCTTAATTGAAAGATTATTAATTTTTATTTTTTTTAAAAATATAATAGTAGTTCACTCCAAGTTATAGTTTCGTGACATATTACAGTAATTTGCATAAGCTTTTGGCTGGGTCTCAAAAATTTTTTTTTTTTAATATATCTTTTATATATTTTTTTTTTATATTATAAAATTGGTTCATAAATATAAAAAAGATAAACGTTTTTAAGATTTATTAAATAAAAATATTGTATTTATTTTTTTTTAATTTTTTTTTAATTTTTTTTTTTTTTTATGATAGGTTAAATATTTTTGAAAAGATAATTCATTTTTTAGTGTTTTAAAAAAATATTTTTTATTTTTGGTATTTTGATTAAAAACTTTAAATATTTTGTGAGAACATCTCTATTTTCCATTATTTGCTCAATTCTTTTTGGAATTGATTGATATAAATTATCAATACATTCTCGTTCAATTCCACACCAAATTTCATCAACTAATTCTTTAAAATCTTCTCCAGAATTTCTTTAATTTTTGTAAATTATACATATTTTTATAAATAATCTTAATATTCAATAAAGTTGAGGTCTGAAGAGTATTTTGGGATCCATATTACAAGACATTCCATTGTTTTTGTGAAATTATTGGAAATTTCCCTAACTATTTTTGGACAGTTATCTTGTAAAACATTAATAGATTAAACATCAAAGAAATATTTGCCAAGCTTAAGACCATACTTATCGTTTAGGTACCATAAATTATGTTCATCTATTTATATTACAATAAACAATTGGTATTGAACCTGCACCTCTCATATAAGAAAATTTACATACATTTACAGAAACTCCAGTTGGTATAATTCTTGATAGGATATTATTTGGATGGTATCTTTAACCTTAAATGCATTTTTAATTTCCAATTAATAAAAATATGGTTTAATTCAAGCCTCATCTGCAAAAAATACCCTTTTTCAAAATTCCACTGGGAAGTCACTAAATTGTATGGCCCATTGATATCTTTACCTCTTTGTTTTTTTTGTGAGATAATGCTGGCATTTCAAACTTTCAAATGTAATAACTTGGCATTGGAGTAAACTTCTTATTGGTTTAATTAAAACTAGTTCATTATAATTCTTCCAAAGATATAGTTTAATTTATAGAATATTATGACATATCCCATGTGACAATAAATTTTTATAACCATTTCAATTTAATCTTTCAATATTTTTTTATTACCTTGATATTTTTTAGGTTCAATTGGATTATTTAATGCATTATTTCTCAATATAGTTTTAATTTTTGATCACCTGCATCCAATTATTTCTTCTTTTTTTGAATTGTAAAATTAATCTTCATAAAATTTTAAAGTATTTCTATTTTTTCAAATTGATTATGTCATTTTGTTTAATTTATTATAGTTTTATTAAAATGTAATATT
>NW_003519339.1:40559-42254 GCF_000190715.1 Dictyostelium purpureum
AAAATTATATTTACTTGATTAATCAAATCTGGAGTGGTGAAAGAAATATTTAATGACAATTAAAATGTAAAAAAATATTTTAAAAAAGATAAAGTTATTGAATTGAATGAAATTGATTATATTTATAAATATATTATCTTTATTAAATTATATAAACTATTAATGAGTTATATTTGGAATTTTATTTTGAAAATTTTAATAAAAATTAAAAAAATTAAAAAAAATTAATGGGTGTTTATCATTGCATTAATTTACGGTTGTATAAAAAAAAAAAAAATATAATAATTTTCATTTCAAATATTAACAAACTAAATAACAAAGATAAAATCTAAATTCTAAAATGTCAATTATTAGTAAATATAAAAAAAAAATTATTATATATAGTTTTTTATGTGTATCTAAAACTTTTATTTTATATAGAATCTATTTCATCAATGAACCCAGTTAACAGTGCTTCAACTATTTCAATGTTAAATTCATTAAGAAGTACCTTTTTCTTTGATAATGAATCAGCTTGTTTTGGTAATAGCTTAGGTGGTGGTTCATGTGGTTTCAATCCATGCAGCAGTGGAAACAGTAACATTATAAATATCGATATTGATATTGGTCGTGGTAGAAGATGCTGTTAAATTATTAATCATTAATATTTTTTAATTATATCTTTTAAAATTATTATCAAATTTATTTACATAATTATTTTAACTCTTCAAATTATAAAAATAAACTTTTATTAATTTTAGAAATAATTTTGTTATTGAAAAGAAAAATAAAGCAGATTTTTTATCTAAATATTTTGATATTTATTTGCTGTATTAATTGTGATTTATATGATTTTTACTTGAACTATTTCAATGTTAAGTTCATCAGTAACCAAGACTTGAATTTCTTTTAATAAACTTTTTAAAATTGTTCCATTTTATTCCTCATTCTTCCAAACTCTATTATTAATCTTTACCCAACTCATATTACCTGTAACTCTACAACTAATTAAATTTAATAATGATAAAAATATTATCCAAGTTTTGGTTTTTTTTTTTTATTATTTTTTATTAAAATGTTTTATTGTTGGTGGAAAAATGAATAAATTATTTTTGTCGATATTCTTTCTTTTTACTTTTGAAAAAAATGATTTGTAATTTTCTTTATGAATTATTTCCTTATTATCAACTATTTTTTTATATTTTACACATGGAAGGGGTATTAAGTGAAAACTGATTGGTTAATCTAATAGAGTTAATTCATGAAAATCCTTTATGAAGAGTTTATGACTATTTTTTTTTGAAGGATTTAATGAGTATAATTGAATTAATATTTCTTGGGGAGTATTATAAATAAAAAGTCTATATTTCATAGTTAATATTTGAGTTTTATTTCGGATAATTATCGAGCTATTAGTTTAATACATACATCGATTTTATAATTTTTTTTTTTTTTTGAATATTCTAAATCTACTATTTTGAACGGGCTATGTCTCGCTTTTGTGTTTTATTGAAGTTGAATTTTTTTCATAAAAAAAAAATTGAAAAGGTTTCCATTTTTTTATTAAATTTTTAATATATCCATTATTAATTCTGAAATATTTGTTTAGGAGGGTAAAAAAAATGGAAAAAAAAATTATTGAAAAAAATTTTAAAAAAAATTTAATTAAATTTAATTTTTAAGGAAAATTAATTTACACAAATAAAAAATTGAAAG
>NW_003519339.1:42778-100014 GCF_000190715.1 Dictyostelium purpureum
AAAATAACAAAGATAAAACTAAATTCTAAAATGTCAATTATTAGTAAATATAAAAAAATAATTTTATAATTAAAGTTTTTTATGTGTATCTTAACCTTTTTTTATTTATATAGAATCTATTTCATCAATGAACCCAGTTAACAGTGCTTCAACTATTTCTATGTTAAATTCATCAGGAAGTACCTTGTTCTCTGATAATGAATCAGCTTGTTTTGGTAATAGCTTAGGTGGTGGTTCATGTGGTTTCAATCCATGTTTTAATCCATGCAGCAGTGGAAACAGTAACATTATAAATATCGATATTGATATTGGTGGTCGTAGAAGATGCTGTTAAATTTTTTTAAATAAAATTATTAATCATTAATATTAATTTAATGAATTATATCTATTAAAACTATTATCAAATTATTTACATTATTATTTTAATTCTTTATATTATAAAAATAAACTTTTATAATTTTAAAAATAATTTTGCAATATTAAAGAATAAATAATCTATATTGATTTATTGTATTATGATTTATATAGTTTTTTTTTTACTTGAACTGACATATTACTAATGAATTTAACATTGAAATAGTTCAAGTAACAATACCTGTATTAAATGTTAAACTTTTTAAAATTGTTCCATTTTATTCCTCATTCTTCCAAACTCTATAATTAATCTTTACCCAACTAATTTTACCTGTTATTCTTCAACTAATTAAATTTAATAATGATAAAATTTTGATTTGGTTTTGATTTTTATTATTTTTAATTAAAAATTTTTTATTGGAAAAACTGGATAATTATGTATGTTTTTCTAAAATGAGGAGCTATTTTTAATTTAATATTTTAAAATATATGGTTATTTAAATGAATTAGACGATTAATTTTTAAAAAAAAAAAAAATAAAAAAAAAAAATTTTAAAAAATTAAATTTTTAATTTTTATTTTATTTATATATTTTATTTATCCTTTTATTTTTATCAGCTTATTTATATATATATATATTTTTACATCTTATCAAATACATATTTACATATTATCAATATCCATATATTTTCAACTTTATATATTTTTACAACTTATAAATATCAATTCTTTTATTTTTTTATAATTATATTCAAAATGAAATACGATAAGCAGCATTTAATAGATTTAACAAAAGATTTATCAATAAAATTATATTACGCAAGAGGCTTAAATATTGCCTTCTTTAATGAAGGAATAAAAACAGCCAGAAAAGTTATCAAAGAAATAACAAATTTAGAAATTTTAGCAGGAATAGAAGATTCCACCATAGAACCAACTACTTTGGTTTTAAATTATTTATTAGTCAACAATAATATAGTCAACGAAGAACAACAAGAATATCAAGAACAACAAGAAAATCAAGAACAAGAAGAAGAAGATCAAGAACAACAAGAAGAAGATCAAGAACAACAAGAAGAAGATCAAGAACAACCAGAAGATCAAGAACAACCAGAAGATCAAGAACAAGAAGAAGATCAAGAACAAGAAGAAGGTCAAGAACAAGAAGATGATCAAGAACAAGAAGATGATCAAGAACAAGAAGATCAAGAACAAGAAGAAGATCAAGAACAAGAAGAAGATCAAGAAGAAGATGAACCAATTTACGCTACCCCATCTCCACAACAAGAACAAAACCAAGTTCAAGAAGATGAATCATCAGATGGTGATAATGATGACAATGATTATAATTGGAGATGCTACCAAACTCCAATTATCCCATCTCCATCACCAACACCAATTCCAACACCATTTGAAAATACCCCACCTCAAGAAAATAATCAACAAGAGGTCATTAACTCACCATCACAACAAGAATCAAGCCAAGATAGTGATCTTGAAATCTATGCTAATTGGAAATCATTCCAAACCCCAAATTCACCTCCAAGATCAGATCAAAGCGAACAAGATCAAAATGAGGTCCAAGAGCAAGAATTAGTCCATAATAATCAAGAACAAAATCAAGAACAAGTTAATCAAGAACAAGTTAATCAAGAACAAGTTAATCAAGAACAAGAACAAATCCAAATTAATCAAGAACAATCCAATCACCATGAGGAAGAACAAAATGGACAATTCAATAATGAAAATCAAGAAACCGAAGAAAATCAACAATTATCTCATCATAATGAAAATGAAGAACAAGATGCAGAAAGATCCAACCAATCAATGGATGAAGAAGAAAATGAAATCATTTTTGGATATACTTGGAGAACATTATTCCAAGATAATTTTCAAGAAGAGGAAAATAATTCAGCCAATGAAAATAACCAAAATGATGAAAATGATGAAGATGATCAAGTAGTTCCAGAAATTAATGAAGATTTATATAATATTGAAGTAGAGGATGAAGAATTAAGTCAAGAAAGTCAAGAACCAATACAAGTTCCTTTACCACAATATAATGAGAATGAAGAAGAAGAACCAATCCATGTTTCTCCCCCATACTTTTATGAAGAAGAAGAACCAATTTATTCCACTCCTCCACAAGAAACAAATCAACAACAACATCAAAATGCTAATGAAGTACAAGAAGAACAGTTTCAACAATTTTTCCAACAAGTAGAACAGCAACCATTAGAACAACAACCATTAGAACACCAGCCATTAGAACACCAGCCATTAGAACACCAGCCATTAGAAGAACAACCATTAGAACAACCATTAGAACAACAACCATTAGAAGAACAACAACCATTAGAAGAACAACAATTAGAACAAAATATATTAGAATTTCACCAAGAGGGTCAGAACCAAAACCAAAATGATCAAGCAGAACAATTCCCTCCAACTCAATCACCACCACACCAAGATGAAGAATTCACTCCAACACCAGTTTTAGAACAACCACAAGCTCCACAAAGAAATGTTCATTTCAATCTTGATTTGAATATCTATTATGAACCTATTCCAACACCACCACTTACCCCAACACCACCACTTACCCCAACCCAAGAAGAATAATATAATAAAGAATTACCATCAGTCAATAAACAATAATCAATAATTAATAATCAATAAACAATAATCAATAATTAATAATCAATAATCAATAATAATAATAATAATAATAATAATAATAATAATAATAATAATAATAATCAATAATCAATAATAATCAATAATAATAATAATAATAATAAATAATCAATAATAATCGACAATAATCAATAATAATAATAATCAATAATAATAATAATAATAATAATAATAATAATAATAAAAAAAAAAAAAAAAAAAAATTTAATGTAACGCCGTCCAATGTACCACAATTCGAGTCCAGAAGAGTAGTAGCCGCTAAAAAACTGGATAATGTCAGGTATTTCCTTAATTGGGGGTATCTGGCGTTATCTAAGTTTCCTCATCCAGGGAGGGTGAGGTTTTGCCATTTTTTTTTTAAAAAACGATAGAGGGAACAATTATCTATCTGCTGATACCTTTGTTAGACCGTATAACTCAAATCATCAAAAGCTGGATTGATTTAAAGTTTTTTTTTTCTATGGAGCCTCATATAAAATTTTTTTTTAAAACCAAAAAATTAATGTGATGATTTTAAAAAAAAATTTGGGTTTTTTTTTTTTTTTAAAGTATTTAAATTAATTTTTTTTTTTTTTTTTTTTTTTTTTTTTTTTTTTTTTTAAAAAAATTTTTTTTAAATTTTTAAAAAAAACCTCTTTTTTTAAACTTTTAATATCCAACCTTTTTAAGTTAAATCCAACCCCCTGGTATAAATATATAAATAAAAAGTCAAATTATAGGTAAGTTTTAATTTATTTATTTTGTATCTTATTTAAAATTAAAGTTATTTTCTTTATTACGGAAAACAATATCAAAAAACCACTTAATAAGGAATTTCATCATAATGGAAGCTTATCGATTACCCCCCCCAATGTTTAGGGATAAATAACAATTTGAAAAGCAGAAATGGTTGAATGATTTAATTGTATAAGAAAATTATAGTATATTTTGGATGTCCTATTTCATATGTGTAACTAATAGATGATTCTAAAAAAGAATATGTAAAAGACAACTTATAGTGGTATACAATTGGTTTTCATATACCACATCAAAACAAGTACAAAAAATCAATAACAACTCGAGTCGAATACAAATCGGGTAAAAAAAAAAAGAAAACCGCAAATAGATATAAATATATAAAATTTAAATAAATAAATAAAAAATACATAAAAAAATAAATAAAAAATAAAAAATATAAAATAATTAAATTAATAAATAAATTAACTATTTGAATTAAAAAAAAAATATATAATATTTAAATTTTTATTTCTATTTAGTTGTTGATGCTGATGCTGATGCTAATCCAAATGTTAATCCTAATGCTAAAGCTGATACTAATTAAATTCTAATGCTGATGCTGATGTTAAATTACTTCTACACCTTTTATGTAAATTTTGAATTTAAGAAAGTATCCCAAACCAATCAAGATAAATCTGATGATTCTGTTAATAGATCATCCATTATGTGTATTATTGATGTCGGTTGTGAAAAAAAAAATCCAAAAAAAAGACGTTTTTATTTTTTTATTTTTTTTTTTTATTTTATTTGAATTTTTTATTTTTTATTTTTTTTTTATTTTATTTATTTGTTTTTTTTTTTTATTTATCCTTAATTTTTTGACTCACTCGAAAATCGAATATTAAAATTTTTTATTCAACTGCAGCAGGTCGGAGCTTCATCAACAGCAAAACAACAATAATGTTAAATTAAAAAATAATAAAACTTTTATTTTCTTAATAAATTAAAACTTTTTAACAATTTAAATCTAAATTTAAAAATTTTTTTATTTTACCAATTTTAACTTATTTATAAATTTCTAATACCACATACATATCTAATGAAATAATAATAAAAATTATAAATTGTAGTATATTTATAAAATAATTAGGAAATTTGTTTGACGAAATATGCCACATGAAATTAATAACACGAAAAATGATATCAGTATGGATCAAGAGCTCAAAGTCATTCAATCCCTCAGAACAACTTTGTAAACCAGTGACCAATGTAAATACATCGTCACAATCAGTCAAAGAAGATACAACCAACAGTGAAGCTCAAACATACACAGATCAACCTACCAAAGCACCTCCAATCATACCTCTTATCTTCAAAAAATAATAATAAAATTAATAAAACTATAAAAATATTAAAATTAAACCTTTAAAATTAAATAAATAAATGATTTAATAACATCGTTTGACCATAATCAGAATATTCAAATTGAATCATAATGATAATGGATTCTTTTAAAACAAAAAAACATACACATACAAAAACATATGACCATATTCATGTACATACACATACACATATACATACACATATACATACACATGAACATATACATTTGCACATACACATACACAAATATACACACGCACATGCACATAGATGAATATACACACGCACATGCACATGAACATATACACATACACATACATATGTACATGAACTTGAGCATGAGCAGCACATGCACATGAACATATACACATACACATACACATACACATGCACATGAACTTGAGCATGAGCAGCACATGCATGAATATATACATGCACATGCACTTGCACATGCACATGCACATGAACATATACACATGCACATGAGCAAAATATATGCACATGCACACGCACATGAACATATAAATATGCACATGTACATGAAAATGAGCATGAACAGCACATGCACATGAACATATACACATGCACATGAACAAACATATACACATGCACATGAACAAACATATGCACATGCACATGTACATTGGTATGAGCAGCACATACACATACATGAATATACACACGCACATGCTCATGATAAATGAGCATGGGCAGCACATACACACACTTGCACATGAACTTGAGCAGCTCATGCACATGAGCATATACATACATTTGCACATAAACATACATGAATATACACATGCACATGAACATATACATACATTCAATGCACATGAACATGCACATGAACAAACATATGCACATGCACATGAACATTGGTATGAGCAGCACATACACATACATGAATTTACACACGCACATGCACATTCACATGAACATATAAATATGCACATGAGCAACACATACATGAATATACACACATGCACTTTCACACGCACACGCACATGAACATATACACATACACATGCATATGTACATGAACATGAGCAGCACATGAACATACACGAACATGAACATGAACATGAGCAGCACATACATATACATATACACATACTCATTCACATTCACATTTACATTCACATGCACATGCATATATACACATATAAATACATACTCATTTAGGTATGTACATGCCCATACTCATACAGCACATACATGCAAATTAACATGAACATGCACATATACATAAACATATTCATATACATGCACATGCTTACATATATACACATACACATATACTAAACATATACATGCACATGCTCATATACATAAACATATTCATATAAATACATTTACTTATTCATGTGCTCATTCTCATACTCATCCACATACATAAACATATGAGCATATTCATGTACATGCATACACATTCACATACAAATGCAACACATACATGGGGATGGTAATACTGATACCTACCATTACACATCCCAATTCACATACACTTACATATACACATTTATATTCACATCTACATACACATTTATATCCACATAAACATACTCATGAATAAGCATTTTATTATATACACATTAACAAATGCATTATAATAGTGCCATAAATATACTCATGTACACACATAGAATAGATATTATTTTTTTTGGTTTAGATAATGTTGGAAAATAATAAAAGTATTAAATTAGTGTTCTTAATGCACTCGATAAAATACAATCCTAATAACAAATTAATGCTTTACCATTCTAAAGCCTTTCATTCAAATTAAAAATGTTGTCCCCTCTTAACAACAACTATAAATAAATATTATTTGGAAATATGGTTGACGAAATAAAAAAAAATAAAAAACAAATTTAATATAAAAACTATAAAGAAAAGAGATTATAAAAAAAAAAGGGTTTAATTTTATTATTACTTTTTTAATGATTATGGCCATGACCATGATGATTATGGAATTGAGGTTCGTATGGTCATTATTATTATAATTCTATTCATTATTATTATTATTGTTATTACTATTATTTAAAAGATTTACAAATTCAATCAAAGTTTTGTGAACTGAGTAATCATGTTTTAAGAATTTTGAAATTGATTTTTTAATCTTCTCGTTGTCAGCGTTTGAATCGACTTGAATTTTAAGAGTTGCTATATTCATTTCATAATAATGACCCCAAAAATGATAATTTAATAAACCTGGAGTACCTAAAATCTTTTGAGTAATTGAATCTGGTACATTGTAAAGAGTTTTAGCGGTTCCATTGATTAATGGTAATACAGATAGGAAAATTAAGATACTAATATATAATAAGCAAATGGGATCTGCTAAGGTGTAACCCCAAATTTGAATAGTTAAAGATAATACAATAATACCGACACCTCCTAGTGTATCAGCCAACTTGGCTGAGATGCAAAAATACACATCTTCGGTAAGTTGGTTGAATGAAAATAATATAAATGAAGTTGTAAGAGTTGATAATAGGAAACTTGATTATAATCAATATAAACTGGATGGTTTGATGGTGACCATGATTCAACGTTTTTAATACAAAGAGTACAATAGTTGCAACTAATGATCCTAAACTTGATAATTTATTTCTATGTGAATTACTCCATCCTTTAACTGCTGTCTTCTTTACCATAACTAAAATATTGTGAATTAATAAACTAAAAACTCCAATCATAAAAACCTGTGATGCGCTATGTCCATGAATTTAGATCCAAAAAATGGAATTAATAAATATCCGAAAATTAACATAATTGATGCTCTAGACCAAATTAATAGATAATGTATTAATAAAAATATAAAATTCCCTAATATTAAAATAGAACTATGATTTATTACCATATCAGTTGAAAGGAAGTACATATAATTGGATAAGTTGAGTATGAATAATCTGATGCTAAAATAGTGCTGTTTTGTATTATAAAAAAAAAATTAATATATTTATACCTTTAATAATTATGATAGAAGTTGAAATATTTTGTTTACCCTAATGGACCAATATATTTTACTGAACAATTCCATGTTAATACAATAAAAAGATTAAATAATGAATAATAAATAATCTTTTTAATTTGGGATGGTCTTAATTGTGATAATAAATTCCAAGGCTTTTCGGTAATTAAAGATTGAACAGTCGAGAATAGTAATATATAGAATGACACATTGATTACTGATAATGACTGTAATAAATAAAACAACATTATATAAAAAATAAAATTTTTTAATTATATCATAATTCTGGTGTTCCTCTTTGAAAATTCAATTTCACTGCGTAGTCACTTATTTGTATGGCCCATTGATATCTTTACCTCTTTGTTTTTTTTGTGAGATATTGCTTATATTTCAAACCTTCAAATGTAATAACTTTGCAATGGAGTGAACTTCTTATTGTGTTAATTAAAACTTGTGTATTATAATTCTTCCAAAGATATCTTAGTCTTTTAAAAATGGTTAAAATAAAAGTTAATTTTGATGTTATCAATTAATATGGAGTAAAGTAAAAGAGCTATTATTTTTATTGTTTTTATTGTTTTAATTATTACTTTTTAAATGTTTTTTAAACTTATAAAGTTTGATTTTTAAATTTGTACTCTTTTTATAAACAAAGTATAGTGCTGTAAGTAAAGCTGCAAACCCAACAACACCTACTGAAACGGCAACGCCAATTACCCACTTTCTTGAATCTTTACATTCAAAATTATAATCTGGTGAAATTAATAATGAAAAATCTAAATTAAAGTTATTAAAAATTATGTTTTATTATATTTAAAATATATTTTTAAAAAAGATATACACACCTGGATCGATTAAACATTCATCGCAATGTGGTAAGTTTAATGCAATTTTAATTGATTTTTTATCATTTGAAATGACATTAGCTACAATTGTTGTTGGTCTATTGTCTGATAACATTTTATCTTGGAATCTTGCATAAAGTATTCTATTGTTTTTAATAACTTTTAAATAGTTTATATTATTCATTAAATAGTTATTATTTGATGATGATTCTATAGTTGCTTCATTATCATCTTTATTGCATTTATTGTTGCTGTTTGATGAGTCAATTTGTATATCTGATGTCATTTGTACTTGCAATGTATTGAGATTGCTTTTGAACAACCAGTTTGAAATTGATAATGATAATTTGAATCCTCCTTTTGTAACTGTGAATTGATTACCTGCAAATGTGAAGTCTTTATCTTTATTGTTTACTTCTTCTATTATTAATTTTATTATTGCATTGGAATTATCCTCATTAATTCTTATTTGATTGAAAGTAGTGACTGATTCTTGTTTGTTTGCTAATATCCAGTTGTTTGATAAATTGAATATTGTTATTTGTTGATTGTTAAGGTCTAATTCTGTAATTGAATCGATGAATATTGAATATCCTATTTCTTGATTTTTAATTGTAACTGTTCCATTGTTATTGATTTCTGTTTCTGTTTCTGCTTGGTTATTATTATTGTTAATAATTGGTGATGAACAATCGAAACCAGTGAATTCTGAATTACATTTGCATGTACCTGTTGTTTTATCACAAATTCCATGTTCGTGACATTTTGATGAACATTCTATATCTGTGATATAATATGGATATATGCTACCACTCCATGTGATTGTATTTTGTGTGAAATTGACTTTTATTGAACCAATATTACCTGTTCCGATTGTTGTTTTGATTGATTCTGATGATATGATAGAAAATGGTAATGGTTTATTATCGATAAAGAGTGTTGCGTTATTATTTAAAGTTCCAAACCATCCATTAAGTGTAATTTCTCCACCTGTTGTTGATGATACTTGTGTTGATGATGATATATAGTGATTTGGTATTGTACATTGGTTTTCTGTAATAATAGTTGTCCATTTATTATTACAAATACAGGTCGATATATTTTGAATACCATTGCCGTTACAATAAAAATATGAATCGTATATAACTGGTGTTATTTTTATAGTATTTGAAGTGGTTGTTCCTGTACTGACATATATTTGATATGGTTTGTTTGTTGGTTTGATTCCTGGTATTAAAATAGTTGTTGAGTATTTCGTGGATGGTTGTAATGATATAAAACTTGTTGAACCATCGTATTTGATATAGGCAGAGTCTGTATCACTGAGACTTTTACCGTATAGCCATAGATTACCACCTTTATCAGTTATTTCAATATTGCCAGTGAGTACTGGTTCGAATGAATTGAAAGTTGTTGTTGCATAATAATCAAAATTTGATGTGATTAAAAGTTTAGTTGAATAACCACTGAATAGTCCGTTATTATTAATGAAACCATATACTGAAAATATTATAATTCCTGGATATCCGAATGCAAGTGGTAAATCTACAGTGCATTTGTATGTTGTATCGAATTCAGTTGATGATTTAATTTCTGAATAACATTCGATCATTTGATTATTTGAATTTGAAATATAAACAATTGGGAATGTGTTATTTTTTAAACCACTTTCAGGATCTGATGCTTTAAAATCAAAAGTGATGGTTGATGATTTACTGACATCGATTTCTTTTGAATTTTGTGATGTTGATGGTTTGAATAATACAAGTGTTGGTGGGGTGATGTCTGAAGAGGATGGACTGATTTCGCATTCTAATTTAATTTTATTGATTGTTGAATCTTGGATATAATTTAAAAATGGATTGGACAAAGATATATAATAGGTTTCTTCAGTATAAATACTGAAATAAGAAATTCTACCAGCTCTATCGGTTAGCTTTACTTCATCGATAACATAGTTTTGAGTAATGCATGGGAATGAAATGTTTAATTTGATGTCATATACACCTAAGTATAAATTACCTGATTTAATATTCTTTTCTGGTGATAGTGATATGTTGTAATGTGATTGATCAATCTGACCTTTTATAACAATATAGCCATTTTTAAAACCATTAATTTGATCTTCGATTGTAATGGTCCATCCAAATATACCATGTTTGACATTTAATCCATCAGCTTTATCTGGTAAAATCTTTGATATTTCTTTAAATAATGGTCCTTGATTATCCAATTCTGTAAATTAATATATGTAAAATTAATATTTTCAATATTTATTTTTAATAAAATAAAAATAAAAATAAAAACAAAAACAATGCTTACTTGTTTTTTTAATTAACAATTGTGTACTAAGGGAAGAGCTATGTAAATTCTGACCATAAACTGAAAACAAGAAGAATTGATAAGATCCAGGAGGACTATTTGCTTCAATATAAAATATAATTTGAAACTTTTTAATACTTTCATTCCAACTTGAATAAAATATTGGGTTTTCATTTTTAAGATATAAAGAATAATAATCGAGCATAGCAAATGAAGTATCTCTTGGAACATTTTCGGAATAATTAAAATACATAACGTTATAATATCGGTGATTCGAAACATCGATATCATTATATAAAAATGATACATCTTTAATTTGAGGCATATCAACTATTATAAAAAATAAAAAGAAAAATATTAATAATTTACATTTTTTCTATTGTTATATATTCGCTATTACTTACGTTTTATTGGAGGTTGGTATAATCTGGCTACATTATTTATATCATCAATTTTTATTATTTGGGTGTTTAAATCGAGAACAAATGAAGCTTGATCACTTAAATAAATTGAATCGAATTTTATTGGAGCTATCAATTCATAGTATCCGATACCATATAAATCACCACTAACAAAAGTTTCTGCTCCATAAAATATTTCACCATTAAAACCATTTACTTTTAAATGTTTGAATCCATATTTAATATTGAGAGTTAATCTTAATAATGAATTACCATTTCCTAAATTAATAATTTCTGAATCTAATATAGAAGGTTTGAATTTGTAATCATAAACAAATAATGTATCTAAATAGTAAAAATTAAAAAATTAGTAAAATTACTTTTTTAAAAACCAAAATAAATATTACCAATTGGGGAATAAACTATTGAAATAGATGAATAATATGATCTTAAGGAAATTAATAAATCTGTTTCTATATTTGTAGGTTTTACTAACGATGTAACTTGGAAATCATACGATTGTGGATTTGAATATGATTTTATATAACCATATGGAAATCTGGCAACATATGAAAATTCTCCTATTCTTGATAAATAAAATGGCGTAAAATCAGTTATAGGTTTGATTTCTGAAAATCCAAAAGTGACAATAGGCAAACCATTTTCATAACCTCCTAATACAGTTGACCATGGTAAAACTGATGATGGATCTATAGAAAATAAATAATAAATTTATTTTAAAGTTAAAACTTCTAAAGTAATTAATATATTATAATAATTAATAATGATTATGCATACATTGAATAAAATTTAGTTTTAGAGTGTTTGGTGTTACTTTAGTATTTATTGATTGTGATCGGTAAAAAAGATCGTAACCAAATTTTCCTTGAGGTTTCTCTATTTGTGTGAGTATTGTAGTTGCACCTGTTTCATCTGAACTAACTGGAATATATAGAGCAGTCAGATTGGTTTTAGTTCCAATTTCAAAACTATATAATGAGTTGAGGAATAATTTATTTAATGGTTCTTTTACTTTTAATGAGAGTACTGCTCCATAATTATAACCCATTGCATCATAGTTTTCTAAACTTGGCTCGTTTGGATAAGATCTATCTATAGAAAGTGTATATTGTTCAGTTCCTATTTAAAAAAAATTTATAATTAATAAGTTGCTATATAATGAAAAATAATTTTAAATATTTAAAATTTTACCAAATGGTGATTTAAATGAAAATATTCTAGAATTTTGTGGTGTTGAAATGTTGACTAGAATTTGGGAAACTTGATCATCTGGTATTGAATTGAAATTTAATCTTAATGAGTTAAATGCAGTTGAATAAAAATATTGACCACTGTTATAAGAAAAATAGAAAAATGATGCATCCGGATCTAATCCGTTTATCCTATAAACGCCAGAGATTGAATTTCCTTCAGTGTAATAATCACCTATCAATTCAAATGATAGTTTATCTAAATCAACATCTGTTTTATAACAAATTTAATTTAATATAGTAAATTATAAAATTTTATTATTTAATTTAAATCATACATACTTAAACACTGAAACTCTATACTAAACTCTTTATATTTTAGATAATTTGTACCTATCTTATCATAATTAATAACATATCTTGTAACTTTTGCTGAACTGTTATCGAATATTTCTGATGTAGAACCTATAAAATATTCTGGACTGCTAAAATCTACATTGCAAGTATCTAATGCTTCCTGTGGTATACATAATATTTCAAATGCAAATTGGCAAGTGATAAATTGATAATTTGAATAAAACTTATAAAAAGTATTGGGAGGTGAAACATCTTTTAAAAAAACCTCACTGCAAACTAAATTATTAAAAGATATTAATTGTAATAATATTAGTAATATAAAACTTTTAAAAAATTGTTTATATTTTAACATGATTTGTTTTAAAAAAATAATTACCGTTAAATTTTTTATAGAAAATTTGGTTTTTTATAAATACAATAATAACACGCTTTTCTTGTGAAATTAAGTTTGAAAATTGAAAAAAAAATCAAAAAAAAAAAAAAAAAAAAAAATTTTAAGAAAAAAACACTTAATTTTAAAAAATTTATAAATAGATTTCGAAATACGAACATTTTTTAAAAAAAAAATAAATATCTTCATCTTGATATTTATAATTTTAAAAAATTTCAATCTTCAACATTTGATTTTGGAACCATTCCACAAAATCATTTCTCTTTTTCCAACTTAATAAAACGTGTTTATATCATTATAAATAAAATAACGAAATAAATAAAATTTGGTTTTTTTATAAATTGAAATATAATATTATAATTATTTTAAAATTTATTTTTTTTATTTTTTTTTTTTTTATTTATTTAGTATTTAAATTGATCAAGTATTTTTTTTTTTTTTTTTAAGATTGTAAAAGACATCTCATCAACTTGGGGATACTTTTCGTTTTCTCTTCTCTAAGTTCTTGAATAGTATTGTATTTAAATTTTTATTATAGACCCAGCCAGGTAACCGAATGTCAATATAGAGATGCTACAAGTATAAAATAAATATTTTTTTATATTTAATATTATAATTTTTGTAATTATTGTAATTGTTATTTTAAATTTTATTACTATTAATTTATATATAACATAATAGAAATGGTGTATGAATTTACAATTGTCTCAAAATATTGTTATTTTTACTTTTTTGTATTTTGTGTTTTTTTTTTTTTTATTTTATTTTTTCATTCCCACACAACCAAATTTTTAATAAATTATTTTAAATAAAAATAATAAAACAAAAATAATAATTGTAATAATAATAATTGTTATTAAAAAACAAAATTAAAAAAATCAAAGCTTTTTTTAAATTATAAAAAGAATGAAGAAACAATTAAAATTATTTTTTACAATAGTTTTTATTCTTTTTTTAGGTGTAGTCCATGCTAATGTAGATGCTGAACCAAGAAGAGAACATGAAAACAATATAGAACTAAAAAAAGATCAACCAAAAGCTTTAGAACAATCAAAAAATAATAACCAAAAAAGAGAAGAAGTAAAAAATACAAGTTCTCCATCAGAATATGCAGATTGTAAAATCAAATGTGGTAAAATTAAAGAATATCAATTAAAAAATGATTGTAGAATAGATTGTATCGGAAGATTCGGTTAACAAGATAATCAAAAAACAAAATAAAAATAATACTAAAATAAATAAAAAAATATTATAAAATATAAATATAAAAATTATTAAAAAAACCATTTTATTTTTATTGTATTTTTAAAACCAGTTTAAATATTTAAAATCGTTATGATTTAATACTTGTGCTTTTAGATATGACAGTAATTTATTGTTTCCATCATTGTCGTTTATATATTTATTGTCGAATAGTTGCTTTAGAGTGTAAATAGAGTTTGAGTATAATAGATTCTTGAGAGTAACTTTAGATAATTGCAGGCCTGGGTAATGGGGGTATAGATCTATTAGGGATTGGTACATTTTCATAGGGTAATACTGTAGATTGATACCATTCTGCTTTATTAATTCAGCAAGTTTACCATTTGGGTTTGAAAATATTAAAGAGTGATCTCGAGATATTATATTTGGATTAGGAACCGAACCAACAACTCTAAATAGATTGGTTTCTTGAAACCCTGCAATATATTTAAGTTCTTTATAATGCCTGATATATTTTTCGAATGTATATAATCCGCGTAGTTTGGAGCCTAGTATTGCTGATATTAAGTTTTCATTTTCGTTACTATTGCCTATATAATTGACAACATTTCCCAGAACATTATTATTTATTGAAAAGAAGTTATTGTAAAAGTATGTATGGTTCTTTTGAATGCCCTGTAAATGACTTAAAAACAAATCTGGTCTTCTAATATCAATTAGGTAGAGTAAGATGTAATTTAAAAGGGTATTTATATAATTAAAACTGGCATCTTGAATATTTGAAATTGGATTTTCGATATTGTATAGAAATGCTTTGAATAACTGGTCCAAAATGGAATCAAAAGGTGCAGACTGAAAAATAAATTCAAAGGTAAATATTTCTGATTTAATGTATTCTCTTATATCAAATCTATTGAGTGCTGTTTCTGAATAGCAATTACTGGGCATAGTGAGGTCTGGAATACTATAAAGTTCGATTCTGTATAAACTTTCATTGAATGATGGTAGCTCGGCTATAAATTTAATTAGCTTCATTGATTTAATTGCAAGATAATATATTGAAAATAATGTTGATTGTTGCACTTTAACAACACCAGATTCATTTATAAATTTATAAATAGATTCAATTCTTTTGAATGGTATTAGTCCTGGTTTACCTTGAATTAATAATCTAAATAAATAGTTGACTACAAGATTAGCAGCTGAAAAATCTGATGCAGCTGATTTTGAATGATTTATAACTAATTTTATGATTTCTATTATACTATCTGGGTCACGATTCTGCAAGTCTTGATATTGGATGTACAGTGGATTTAAATAACTTTTTTTAAATACCTGTATATTATCTTGTATATCTAATAAAAATGGTTCATTTGCATTTTCCCAAACTTCTAAAAATAGCTGCGGATTGTTAACCATCGGATTAAAACCACTATTTAAATACAATGTGACTTTATTTTTTGATACTCTTTTAATTGATATAATGAACAACCTAACCCATAACCTGACATCAGCTTCACAATACCCAATAAAATTCGAAATATTTACAGAGTTTGATAATAAATCCAAACAATAATAAACACCTTGAATATTTTCCTTTTTAATAAAATAATTGATAGTATCTGCAAGTTCATCACATATTTTATCTTTTGGGTAAGTTATTTGATTTTCTTTTTTTAAAACTATTTGAAATTTGTCACAAATTGATTTTATTTCTTTAATATTTAGTGACTGTATGGCAACCTGTAATGGATACGAATAAACCAACTCCTTATTAATATATCTCGATGGACCCATCATATTGAAAACCATGGCATAATCTATTAAATCGGTTTCTAAAAATAAAAAATCTTTTGCACCAATCGAGTTATTGAATAAAAGTTTCTTATTATTCAAAATTAAGTCTATGGTTTCCCTATCTTTGATAATAAATGAACCGCAGTCTGATTTTGTTCTTTTGATAATTTCAAACCAATTGGACACTATAATTGAATGACTTGATGCCGAAAATGACTCTAATAGACAAACAAATTCCCTTTTATTAGCTTTATAGAACATTTGAAGAAAGAAAGAGGCTAATATTTTTTCTACAAAATTAAAAATATACCTATATTTCTTTTTTCTTCCAACAGTGAGGTAAAAACTGAGGTAGTCCATATATGGAGCTTTAATTTCTTTAAACTTTGAATCAATTGACGACTCTGCCATACCTGAAAAACCACGATTTATTTCTTCTATTGTTTCATTTTGAAAACCCTTCCAATCATATTTATTATTTACTAAAAATAAACTGAAATTATTGATATTGTGAAATGAAGACAATGAAATATTGGATATTTTATTACTGTATTTTTGTGTATGACTGTTAATTAATTCTAATAATCTCTGTATTCTACTATAATCTTTACTGTTGGTGGTATTGCTATTGATTATGTTTTGAATTTTTTCTTCAAACTGTTCAAACTCATCTGGTATGTAGTAATAATTGTAATCTAATAACATATTTTGATTCTCTATTGATACTACGCCATATAATATTTTTTTTAAACTAACTTTTTTTGAATTAAAATACTCAAAATAGGTATCAAACTGTTTCCTTTCGCTTTGCAATGATTCTTCAAGGAGTTCAATATTCTTTCTAACTTTGGATGGAGATGTCATTGATACAAATGGTTTGTCTATGGTTATTAAAGTTGGTGTTGCCAAGGGTATGGGTGGGTTATGATACTGGGGATTATTGAGGATTAGGGATAATAATCTATCTTTTTGAAAAACATCTTTTACTTTTTTAAATATTATTTTTATTATTTTATCTTTATATTCATTTATTAATTGACTATGGAATTTACTATTACTATTATTTTCATAACTATCTCTTGTTCTTTTTAAAAAAGTGTTATTATTATTATTACAATTAAGATTTTTTGGTGAATTATCCTGTTGTATAATATTATTTATGCCTAAAAATGAATCTAACAATAATTTAATTTGTAAAATATTTGAAGTACTTTTAAAAGACTCTTCTAATTTTGATGGTAAGACTGGAACTGAAAAAGGTGGGCTTAGTGCTATCTCTATTAAATCTTCATCGTACAAATGAATACCCTCAAGTAATAAATCTTTATTGGTTACAGAGTTTGATGATAATAGTAGTTTAAATAAATCTATTGCCAATTCTTTTTGACCCTTTCTAATGATTTCATTTAGCCACAAAGCATTATTTGTATCTATTTCTATAAGTTCATTAGCCTCTAATTTGCACTTTAATAAACTGTATTGCTTGTATTTAATTATCCATTCTAATGATGAAATATCCTTAAACTTCCTTCTATTATTACATACAATATGGTCGATATTATCATACTCTACCCAATTGGTTGTATGAATGTGATGAAATATTAATCTAAATAAAACTTTATTATGAATAACTTTATAAAATAACTTTTCAAAGTGTATTTCCATTATTTTTATTATTAACTATTTTATTATTATTTTTATTATTATTTCTATTATTATTTATTTATTTTTATTTATTAATTTTTATTTTTATTAATATTAATATTACTATTTAATTTATTATATTTAATTATTACATGCAAAAAAAAGATAAAAAAAAAAAAAAAAAAATTTAACTGAAAAAAAAAACTACATCCTTAAATAGTTTAAAAGAAATGTTTTTTTTGTTTTGTAAAAAATAAATTTATTTCTTTTTTTTTTTTTTATTTTTATTTTTTTTTTTTTTATTTTTTTTTTTTTAGGAATAAATTATTATTACTATCATTATTTTATCTTTTTTTGCAATGTATATCTAAACAATCTTTATTCAATCATATCACACAATTTTTGATGACTTCTTTAACCATATAAAAATAATATTGTTAATAAAAATTTTTATTTTGTCTTTATAAATAAAAAATACCCAAATTTACTGCGAAAGCTTTAAGCTCGGACACCAAATATTGCTATTGAGCTAAATAAATAAAAAGTGATATGTTTAATCTTGAAAAATTTTTATTTATTTTTTTTGGAATCAGTTAACGCTTTAATACCAAGGTTTTAAAATAAAAAAAACAAAAATATTTTTTTTTTTTTAAAATAAAAAAAATATTTCAATTTTTTTTTTTAATTTTTAATTATTAAATAAATGAAACCATTTTTTATTAAAAAAAATAAACACATAATAATTAAATAAATAAATAAATGAATAATATTATAAATAATAATATAAATAATATTATAAATAATAATATAAATAATAATAATAATAATAATAATAATAATAATAATAATAATAATAATAATAATAATTTTGAAATATTATTTTATAAAGTTTTCCATAATAAATATTTATTTAATTATATAATTAAACAAATTCAAATTACCGAATGGATAGAATATGAAGATACTGATCAAATTAATTTAGATAATAGAAAGAGATTCAAAGATATTGTATCACTAAAATGGATGATAAAAAATAAACAATATCAACTATTGAAATGCAAATTATATGCAAACGAACTAATAGATATAGATACCAGTATCGGCGAAAACTGGTTGGATCAACTTTTATGTACAGATAAAGAATTAGCAATTGAACTATTCAATTTGTTATTATCGTCCACATTTTTAAGTAATAAAGAAAGAGTTTATGAAAGTCTATACCAATTAGATGAAGAGTATATCAAAATAGCTTTAAATCCACCTCACTCTATTCAAGTATTTCCATCAATGCTAGAAAGATCTTTTTTTTGTTCAAGAATATCACAAATTAAACTTTTATTAGATTCATTTCTAGGCCTTAATCAACAGAGCGATTGTTCAAATAATTCTAAGAGAACAAGAGAAATCTACAAAAACCACCCCAACGACCTAATAGAAAAATACAAAGATAAAATCATTTTTACAGCATTTCAAATCCATAATATTTTTCAAAGAGATAGAGTTCTACAGCTTTTATTAAGCAATGAACAATACTACAGTAGACCAATAATCGAACAACCTCAACCAACGAAAAAAACAAAAATAAATAGTATTTCTGATAACTCTGTAAATGTTATAGACAATAATATAGATACCAATATTGAAAAAATAGAAATATTCAATATTATTCATTTTACAATATCAATAGAAAATCAAAACAAACTAATAGATCTCAAATATTATAAACAAGAAGGTGAATTTCTTGAGGAAATAATAAAATCTTATAGCGGTAATAATAGAATAATAAAAATAATGGAATATTGTAGAGACAAGCATTTAAATTTTAATACCCTAGCTTTTGCACCCTCACTATTATTAAATTTAGAAAATTTAAAACCCTTTCTAGAAAATAATAAAAACGATTGGAAAGGCAGTGCAACACAATTAGAAAGCCTAACATCAGGCTTTGAACTTTATGTATTGGAACCGGAATACATCAAATTCTATGGGTCATTAGAGAATCAAAAAGAGTACAGTTGGTTCAAATTTAAATTTATTAATGAAACCATTAGAATTACGCTCTCCACATACTTTTTCAACAATAGTCAAGATAGTGCCGATAAAATATGCAAATTAATTGAATCATTACCAACAAATGTAGAATATGTAAGAGATTGGTTAGAAATTATCAAAAGAACGTCTTTGGTGGCAAGCAAGGGTACTGATATAGGGATATGTAGAGGTGGTGGTAGTTG
Organism: Dictyostelium purpureum; assembly: GCF_000190715.1. Lineage (NCBI taxonomy): Eukaryota > Evosea > Eumycetozoa > Dictyosteliales > Dictyosteliaceae > Dictyostelium > Dictyostelium purpureum. The sequence goes on from NW_003519339.1 coordinate 63,312, forward strand.
TAGCCTAATTCAAAATGATGATACTACAGAAGCATCAACAAAAAAAAAAAAATCATCTTTAATAATAAAGGATAAAGAAATAATAGATGTTATAAAAAAGAATTTACATTTCTTTCAAGGTTATTTAAAAGCAAGAGATTTTCTATTTTTACACCGTGAACTGGTTGACTATGCTGGTGAAATTGGTATGTTTAGTAACGCCGAAAGAAAACTAGTCTATGCCTATCCGCTACAAACTGCAATCGAGTCATTTAATTTAGATGAAATAAAGTTAATATGTGCAAATGACATTGTGAACCAACATATTCCCTATGACCCACCAATGAAGAGTTTATCAAATGAAGAGTACCATCAACTATTAGAGGCTATAAAGTTTTTTGTTTCAACTCGGTGTATTAAAGGTTCATTCTATATTTTAGACTACTTTAGCTCCCAAACCAATTTTAGAGATGGCTCAAATGATATTAATTTTGGTACCAACTACAACTATGAAAATGATGAATCCCAATTAAATGAAAAAAAAGTATTGGAATATTGGATAAAAATATTTATTATCTCAATTAAAAGACTATCAAGTCACAGAGTTTCAATATTATTAAATAGTAATATCAATCCAATTATACAACACCCAAAATTATTTTTAACCCTATGGAGAACTTTAAAACAACCTCTTTTAAGCGATATAAACAACAATATACCAATATTTGTAATTGATTTTGTAGAAAATAAAACAAATACTTGTTTTGAAACATTTCAAGTTAATAACACTGACGAAATTTTTAATATTATTAAACTATTAATAAATTATTCAAAGCAACAACAACAACAACAACAACAACAACAACAAGACCAAAATCAAAAACTGGAACAAAAAAATTTTGAAACAATTGGCGATGGGGAGAAAACAGAAGAATCATTAGAACTAGTAATAAACTATTTATTTAGACTTTTAATTCAAAGTAATAAAAAGGTGCCATTTGAAAATATTTCAACGACATATCAATTTATAAATGAGTCTGGTGTGGTAAAGGTGCAACATTCAACTCTATTCTCAATCTATTACCTATCTATTAAATCACTAAAACTTATAAAGTACATATCTGGCCTCCCATTCTTTTCTCTGGTTGATGCAACTTATTATAAAATCCCAGATCCCACCATATCGACAGTATCCACTCTAGTTGATGAACAAATATTGCAATGCTTTGATATTAGAAACTTCATAACAACTGATATATTTTCATTCGAATTTATATTTGACAAAAATTCAACCTTTGAAATCATTTTAAAATCATTAATAAACAAGTTTTTAGATACCGAAACAATCAAGGCAACAATACCAGAAGTTACAATGCAATTTATAAATAGCTTAATAAACTATACAATCGAATATTTAATTGATATAAGAAGAACAGATATACTAACCAAATGGTTAGAAACCTCAAATTTTCTATTCAACCATTTCGAATTTACAAACAACTGCACAGAAATGATACTCAAAAGCAATGATCAGGATTTAATCTTAAAAGTGTTGCAGAAATACCCCGAACAATTAAAAAGAGCGTTCCTTTCGAAAAATATAAATAAATATGAAGTTATAAAGCACTATGACACAATAGTAAAGTATATTCCATTTCATTTAAATTCCTTTGTCAGCCTATTTACAACTAGCACATCACCCGTTAAACTACATAATGCATTGTTTGGATACAACCCATCAACATCACATATAGCCGAAGTAATTGGTCAAATAAATTTAGAACATTCATCTCCATTAAATATATTACTTTTAAATTTATATCCAGATATTCCAAATTTAAATATTAAATATTTATATACCATTAATAGTTTAATAGATTCCAATTCAATCCATACATTAAAAAGACTCTATGACAACAAAGCAATCGATTTAAATTTAATACCAATTCTAAATCATATATTATCAAATCACAAAGACTATAGGTTTATTAAAAATTGGTTTCAATAATTAAATATAAAAAATAAAAAAATTAAAAAAATTAAAAAAAAAAATAAAAAACTTTTAAAAAAAAATAAAACTTTTTATTTATTAATCTTTTTTTTTTATAAAACTTTAATTATTAAAATAACTATAAAACTATGGAAAATAATATTTTAATTAAAGAGGAAATTGAATTTAATGAAAAAGAAATCAATAGCGAAAATGATTTAAAGAACCATTTTAATTTATTATCTATATATTATAAAAAAAAACTAATTGATAAACAAATATTTAAAAAACATTTACTGACCCTGTTCGATTCGATGGCAGAATATATATTTAATAGAATTGATACCATTAGCCCTGATACCGTGCTTCCCCAACTGCCCAATGAAGAATACAGTGATGAATCTATAAATGTAATACTAAACAAAACCAGTGAAATTAAAAAAAGCTATCAAGAAATAAAAGATATTAAACATCATAAACAAAATGAATTTAGAGCAGTTAAAGAAAAAATTCGAATACAATCAATTCTAGAAATAGAGAAAGAAAAAAAACAAAATGAAAAGACAATATTAAAAAACCAAAAAGAACAAGAAAAAGAAAGAGAAGATGAAAATGAAAAAACTAAAAGAGATAACCTACTTTTAAAATTTAGTTTTTTAGATTTATCAAATATTGAAAAATATTGTAATATTCAACAAGCAACGACAAACCATTTAAATTTATTGACTGCTTTATACAGAAATAACCTAATAGATAATAATACACTATTACAACACCTAAGAATCATATATGGCACTGATAATGCACAAAATTACATTAAAAGAGCACAAAACATTCCACTAAATAAACTACCAGAGATACCTAAAGACCTTCAATTACAAGAAATTTTAAATGAATCTAAAATTATAAAAGAACTAAATAATAAATAAAATAATAAAAAAACAATAAAATAAATAATAGAAGATATTCTTTTTTTTTTTAACTTTTTTTTTTTTTTTCTTTTGTTTTTAAATCAATATACAGATAAATACTTAAAAAATAAAGAAGGTTAAAATTAAAGTATAATATATTGTTCTTTTATATTTCCAAATAAATAAAAAATATTATTTTTAAAAATTAAAATATTATTGTTATTACCCCAATATTCCTCCTACAAAAAAAAAACTATTGATTTCATTATTTGAATTATATAGTGATAAAAAATAAAAAAAAAAATGAAAAAAAAAAATGGGTAGGATTTTTTTTTTTAATTAAAAAAAATAATTTGGTTAAAGGAATTCGAGTGCGAAGCAAATCATCATTTTTCTTCTATAACCTATTAAAATTAACAGCAAAGCACATGAAAACTAGTTTTGATTGCGTTATATGATTTTTAAAACAAATAATTTTTTATGTATTAAAATAAGATAATTCATTTTATTTATTCATTTAAAAAAGATTATATAATCTATTTTGTTTTTTTTTTATCAATATAAAAAATAATTGATAAAAAATTAAATTTAAATTTATAAAAAAAAAAATAAATAAAAAAATAAAAATAAAAATAAAAATAAAAAAAAATTAAAATAAAAATAAAATATTATTATTAACAGATTATGGCATTCAGAAAACATTGTCAAATATTAAAAGGCATATGAAACCTAAAATAATTTATTCATATGATATTCAATATGTATTTTTTATCTATGTTTATAAAAACCATTGAGAAAATAGTATAATATAAAATTATCCTAAAAAGAAAAAACTAAACACATGGATAATTTTTTATTTATTATAAAATTTTTTCAAAAAAAATATAAACTACACATCCTGAAAATTAAAGTAGTATTCTCAAATTATTATTATTATTATTATTATTATTATTATTATTTAAGTCTTAAATCTTTGTGTGTAATCTTATATTTTTTTTTTTTTATCAAATAACTTGTTTTTTTAAAAAAAAAAGAGGTGTTTCAAAAATTAAAAAAAAAAATAATAAAATAAAATTAAATAAAATAAATTTTAATATTCAACAAACTATTCATCTAATTTTAAAAAAACGTTCATTAAACTACGTAGTAAGTTTATTTGTAGATAAAAAGAATATTTGTAATCAACACACCAAATTGTGTGTTTTTTTAAAAAAAACAGTTAATCATGAGTATTTTTAAACACTAAAAATAAGATAAATTTTAATAATAGAACCTCAGAATACATACACATAAACTTAAAAAAAAAAACATTCAAAAATGGATTGGTTAACCCAATAGTTTTTTAATTTTAGAAAAAAAAAAAAAAAATCCTTTTTTCGTGACAGCCTCAGTTGACACTTTTTTTTTTTAATTTTATTTTTTTTAATTTTTTCCAATTTGGATATTTTAACTGTTATTTGAAACAAAAACAAAAAAAAAAAAAAATCTATTTTTATATTAAAAAAAAAATAAAAAATAAAAAAAAATTAACATTAAACGTGGCTTTTATCATAAAAAAAAAAAAAAAAATCTCCAGAGACAAACAAAATGATTTAATTCACCCCACTTCAATGTGTCATGAGAAAATTTTATTATTTTTAATATGATAACTGAAAGCGCCAATATGATTGCAATGCAATAAAAAAAAAAAAATTCGTGTCAATATACCAAAAAGAATTTTTTTTTTAATTTTTTTTTGGTTAAAAAGAAAACAGTATTCAGATTTGAAAAATGGTTAGTAGTTGGAGGCTTTTTTTTATTATTTTTTTTTTTTCTTTAAAATAACAGACAAGAAAAAAAAAAATAAAAATAAAAAAAAAATAAAATTTATTAAAATGGGTATTAGTTATTTTAATTTATTTTATTTTTATTATTTTATTTAATTTTATTTTATTTTATTTTTTTTTTTATTTTTTTTTTTTTTTTAATACAAAAAGAAAGAGTATAAATTAATAAAATTTTTCACAATTGTTTTTTTTTTCATTAACAATTATTTATTATAATATTATAATTTGTACTTATATAAAAAAAATGAACTTCTTAAAATCATCAGTTGCCTTATTAGCCCTCGTTGCTGTCGCTAAAGCCGATTTCAACACTTTCACATTTGCCAATGCTGATGCATCCTCAACCACTTGTGCTGCTGATGGTGCTGTTACTGTTGTCAATGAATTAGAAAAATGCACTGTTGTTTGTGGTAATGCCAATGTCCAAATTGCCTCAACTGATACTGCTGGTACTTTTGATGTTACTTATTTCACAGAAGCCGCATGTGCTGATACACCAGCACCAGCTGCCGAATCACTCGTTTGTGTTGAAGGTACCGCTGTTACCGTCGGTGATTATTCAATTACCTGCTCAACTGTCACCGAAGCCCCAACTGAAACCCCAACTGAAACCCCAACTGAAAAACCAACTGAAACCCCAACTGAAAAACCAACTGAAAACCCAACCGAAACCCCATCCACCACCGAATCATCATCATCATCAACTCTTTTAGTCAGTGTTACTATGGTTGCTGCTTCAGTCGTTGCTGCTTTACTTTAAATTATTTAAAAAATGTTAACAAATACAATACGAAACAATTAAAAATCACTCTTTTTTTTATATAATTAAAATAAATAAATAACTATATAATGAATAGTTGTATATTTAAAAACAAATTTCCTTAACTTTTTTTTATTTTTTTTTTATATTTCAATCGAAACCACTAAGAAATTTGATAATAAAATATATATATTTTTAATAAATATTTTTGTTTATTAATTTAAATTTGGATAGGATTTTATCAGGCTATAGGATGAATGATCGGAAAGAAGAGATGCGGGGCTTGAACCAAAAAGGGTAAACTATTGGTTTAGATAATAACATTAATATTTTGATTTATATTTATAAAATATTATTTTTACTGCCATAAAATTGTAATTATTATGACAACACTAGTTTTTTTTTATTATTAATATTAAATTGCAATTACTTAATTATAAACAAAAAAAAAAAAAAAAAAATTAATTATTTTAACCATCGATTTTTTGTTAAATATCATTGGTAATGTGGGTGTAAATAAAGAAAAAAAAAAATAAAAAAAAAAAAAAAGAAAAAATAAGAAAAATAAAATAAAAAAAGAAAATTAAAATTTTTTTTTTTTATATGACCAGATTTTTTATTTGTTCTAAATTTTAATTTAATAAATTTAAAAATTTAAAATTATAATGATTTAATAATTGATTTCTTAAAAAATCTAATTGGCCATCCTCTTCTATTAGACCGTTTTGATAGTAATACTGAATAATATTTATCTTTTTTAAATCCACAGCTTTTAATAACATATCTCTGGTAATTTCATATTGGGCAAATGGTAAATTAAATATTAATAAATCACATAGCTGAATATTGCCATTGATAAATGATTGCTCAAAAAATGAATGTGATTCTATAAATATTTTTAAAATTTTTGAACGATAATCTGTGCTGCCATTTTGATTTGCTATGTTGATGTCGTTATTAGCGCCACTATTTTGATTAAAGAATATAAAATATTCAACTTTTCTAAAATCATTGTTTCTAAATAATGATAACCAATTTAATTCTAATAAATTTAAAAGTTGTATAAAGTTACTGAATATGAATATTAGAATCGAGTTGTTTTCGATTGATAAACTAATGTTTGCTAATTGTTGAACTAAATTTAATTGATTATTATTTAATACTTGATTAACTATATATTCATTATTATTATTATTATATTGCAGAATATTATTTAATAGTAAAAATTTTTTAAAATTATTTATATTTAACTGTGATAGGATGGAGTGTAATAATTTATCAGTAAATTTAAAGTTATTGCTTATATTGTTTGAATCATTACTATTATTATTACTGTGTTTATTATTGTTTTTAATGATTCTATTATTTAAACAATTATCTAAATGAATAAAGAATGAATCATATTTATTAATTTTTAATAAATATTCAAAATCTTCTTCGATTGATTCATCCAGATAGTTATTTGATAGCTTAATATTTTGATAAAGTGGTTCAAAGGTTAGTTGATAGTTTAATTTGAAAAATAGTTGTTCAAAGCTAGATTGTTCAATAATATAATCCCATGTAAAGTGAATTGTATCTAAAAGATTTGATATATTGTAGATTGAATCTTGAGGAAATTCTTTACCTGTATAAAATTCATTGGTAATAAAGGAGCATTGGGATCTTTGTAATGATTCCTGATTGTAGAAACCAAATATATTAATGATGTTTCTTTTTGAAACTATATAGTTTGTCAATAGAGGTGATTTTAGTTTTAAATAAAAAAACACATGGAATATTTCATGAAAAACGGGAACTTGATTTTGTTTTAAAAGTTGATGAATTGGCTTTACCACCTGTAGTGTGATATCTTTAATTTGTAATAATTTTTTAAATAGATGATTTAAAATTGTTAAAATTATTAAATTGTTTTGACCCGATAAAATACCATTTGATTCTTTGAATTCCAATACCCAAAACTTTATGAGCAATACTAGTTGTTCTGAATCTTGATTAATTGAATAGATTTGGCGATAGGTATTGAAAATATAGTATTTTTGATTTTGAACCTGCTCTTTCCATTCGCTATTGAATAATTCGTAGTCAATGATACCATTGAATGTGGAGTTTTTTAAATTTAGCCAAATCATTTGAACGATTGGTAGATTAAATTCAAATAAATAATTGATCAATTGATTAAATGCTGATTTTTGTAAGATGGTAGTGGAATAGTTAATTTCTAATTTTAATAAATCTAAATGACTATTCGATGAAAGATCTGATGAGGAGGTGGGGGGTGTGGATGTCATTTGTTTTCTTGTTGCGTTGCTTTTTTGGTTTAGTTTTTGTAGCTTAATTGTTTCAAATAATAAATTTGTGAATAATATAAATTGGTGGGTGTTAAAGAATTTATACTGAATAGAGTTTAAATAGCCAAGTAGTTGTTTAATATTATTCATTGGTTGTTTTGAAAATAGTGAGGATATTTCGCTTTGAATTTGATTATAATGATGATTTTTTATAAATTTCAACTGTATTGTATTGTTTAAAAATTTTAAGTTTTCAATATTACATTCATTTAATGATTTATAAAAAATAAACCAATAAATAAAATTTTTAAAATTATTATTAAAATTATATAATGCTGGAGGAGAAGTGGAGCTATTTGATGATGATGGGTTGTTTAGTGAGTTTGAAGAGGAGGATAGTGATAATGATAATGATGAAATGGACGAGGATAGTGATGAAAATGGTGATGTTAAAGTACTAATTGAATTACCAGATGATGATAAAGAGTTGTTCGAATTTGATGATGATGATGAAGAGAATAAATTAAAAAGTCTATTGCTACTATTATTTAAATTATTTGAACTCTTATTTAGTTGGTTTCCATTATTTGAAATACCGCTATTATTACCACTGTTATTTAAATACTCTTTTAATTTAACAAAAAAAGTATTTGAAAGTTCAATTGATTGAAATTTGAATTTAAAGTAGTCTAAATTTTGAAATTCGTTACTAAATTGGTCAATTGATTGTATTTTTGAAATAATTTTCTTTAAAATTGAATTTCCATATTGATTTGAAAATAACCAATTAATAGTTGCGGTATCATGAACTTCAATAAAACCCTTTTTTTTATTTTCCAACCAGTATGGATTCCATGATGGCAGTTTCTCTGTTGAGTGAATGTATGCAGTTACTGATAAATAAAACTCTAGTGTGGAGCACATTGAGACTTTAAATAAAAGCTTGTCCCATTTTTTATAATAAACGCTAGAGTTGCTACTTGAACGGTAAAGATTTATAAAAAGTAGAGCTCTCTTTTGATTGTTCATTATGGCTTCTCTGTTGAAATCGCATTTTAGTTGTAGATCTGGCTGAACAATATACTTTCTATTTATAAGGTAATTCAAGGCATTGGGGCTAAAGTTTTGAAATGCAAATCTATAAACTATACAGTCATCTATAAACTCTTCGATTGGGTCGTCATATTCCAACAAATAGTTATGGTAGAGTTGGCCTGAGTTTGAAATTTTAATAATAATTAACTTTAGTCTCTTTTTGATTTCACTAATTTTAACTTGATTATCATAGTCTATTCCATTTATACTGGCACTTGGGTTATAATGAAAAACTTGATTAATTTGATTTTGAACTGATTCTGGTATTTTATTTTCACTAGTTTGAAAACATAGTTTGAAAATAACTTTAATATAAAATTCCAACTCTCTAATTGAGCAGTTATTTAAAGTTTTAATTGTATCTGAAAAAATCGAAATCTTTGATTTGTTGACTAAATTTAAATCTAATAATTTATTTTTTAATTCGAATGATTTAATTGATAAAAAGTCTTTAAAGTCTACTTTGGCTAATTTTTTTAATTTTTCTAAATTATAACCATTTAAATTATTATTGTTACTACTATTAATATTCTTACCAAAATCATTATTACTATTATCATTATTGGAGTGAAAGTATGTATTGTTGAGTTTATTACTATTGCTATTGGTTTTGTAACTATTTTCACTAAAACCATCGTTATTATAACCATTATTACTACCAGAGTCACTAAAATTATAACCATTACTACTTTTGCTAATACTTGATAATGTCGAAAAATAGGGATTTAGTTCTTTTTCTGTTGTAAAGTTTTCTTCTTCTATCGTATAAAGGTCAGGAAAATTAAAGATCAGTTCTAACATTTCATCTCTATACTTTTCATTTGAACATGCCAGTTTTATTGAAATTCTTTTGGTATCATCACCGACTATTAAACCATTATATTCAGTTGCGTCTATAATTGACTCTAAGAGTTGCGCGCTTTTACTCTCTATAATTGATTCTAGTACACTCGGAAAAATTGGTATACAATGATTTTTAAATAAAAAAACTAACACTTTATCCCTATTATATTTTATTGCATAATCGATTAATAAAGGTGATTTAATTTGTTTTTTAATAATTTTTAATAATTTTTGTTGATAAATATTGTTTTTACTATTATAACCATCAATATCATTATTATTATCATTGTTATTATTATTATTTAAGATAGAGTCTGCGCTAGTTGTAGATGATTTTATTGACTCCAATGAATCTTTTAATTTCAATTTTTGCAATGATTCTTCTAGACCTTCTAAACTACCATTATCATCTTCTTCTTTGCCAAAATTTTCGGTGGTAAGATCGGGGTGTTGTGGTTCAAATGATTCTTGTTGCTCGGCCTCTTGTTTCCTTTTTTGATGTTGTTTTTGTTGAATCTGTTGATTAAGTTTATTATAAATACTGACATGTTGTAATTTTAAAAGAAGATCTATAATTTCGATTAATTGATCATCATTAAGGAAATCACATGATTTTGAGAACAATAGCTCTAAAGATTCATCTGTGCACCTAATATATCTATTTTCTTTTAATTTGTTTAATAGTAATTGGATCCTTTTTTGACTATTATTCTTTAAGAACCATTCTAATTCGCATATATCTTCTATACTTCTTTTGTTACCAATATAATAATATCTATCAATGTCATCTTCACCTTGATAATTACAAATACTGTTATTCTCTTCTCTAACTTTATCTAATATTAAATTGAATATTTTTTTTTCGTTTCTAACTATATACCAAAATAATCTTTCATTATAATTCATCTAAAAGATAAAAAATAAAAATTAAAAATTAGATATTAAATTGATTTAAAAAAAAAAAATTTTGGAATTAAATTACTCTTTTTTCTTTTTTTAAGAGAAAATATACAATAAAAAAAAAAGAATTTTGAATATAAATTAAATTGGGTATATGTATATGTATTTGGGTATTTGTATTTATGTATCTATGTAATGTTAATTTATGCGTTTGAGGATAAGTCGCTGAAATTTGATAACAAAAAATAATAAAAAAAAAATTAAATAAAAATTTTCAAAAAAAAAATTTATAAAAAAAAAAAAATCCATTTCGTTTTTATTTGAAATCTTTTAGGACTACCAAAAGATATTTAGAATATGAAAAAGAAGATTGGAAAATGTAACAAATAATAATTGATATTAAAAGGTGATTCACCAATGAAATTCTAAAAAAAAAAAAAACCAATAAAAAAATAATAAAAAATCAAAATTTTTTTAAACAATATATATATATATATTATAATTTTATAAATAAAGTATATGTGTGCTATTATTTAATTTCCAATAAATTTAAATTGTTTAAAAAAATTATATTTCTTTTTATAAAAATAAATTTCTTTTTTTTTTTTTTTTTTTTTTAAATTTTTCAAATTTTTTTAAAAATTTTTAAAAATTTTTTTTTTTCTTTTAATTTAATAACCCCAATCTAAATATATATCATTACAATACTATTACAACAATACCAATAATAATAAATATTAAACTATAAAAGAAATAAATGAATAAATAAAAACAATAATAAATTAATATAGTTAGTAAAGAAAAAGCAATCATTAAATGGAATTTTTAAATTATAAAATTAATGTTAAAAATAAAAATATTACAGTGCCAAATTCAGAAGTAAAAAATTTTCTTAAATTTAATCCAAGGGGTATAGCAGTTGCAACAAGAGAGAACTTATATGCATCAATCAAAAAGGTAGACTATGATATATATCAACTTGCAACTGCGATCAGAAAGAAAGGTAAAGATGCAGACGATGAATCTCCCCTATTTGGGTACTATGGGTTCACTATAGAGTGTTTATTGGCGGTTTTAAATGTTTTAAAAGAGAAAATAACATTCAGAGAGTTTTCAAAATTAAATAAAAATCAGTAAGTGTTTTCAGGTATTATTATAGTTGTAATTTAAACACAATCTAACATTTATGTGTATATTTCAATAGACCAAATTTAGTAACATCGATAGATAAAATTAAAAATGAAATTTTTACAAGCCAATTATTTGACGAGCTTTTAAAGATTTATACTCTTTGGTATTTACCCTATGAGGATACAAGTTTTCTCAAGTTTCTTAGTTGTTTTAGTCCATTAGTTAGCAAGAATGCTTTGGATAATGTAGCATCATCATTTCACTTAAATCAAAAAACAGAGACAATATATAGTTTAAAGTTTTTGGATGCACTTTTAGAAGGAAATATTTCACTCTACAACGATATTACAGATTTAAAAGTTTTAAAATTAACTGAAAGAAACAAAAATGGCCAACTCACTTTTATTCATTCTCTATATTACGATAATGTTGAAGAATTCAAACTATTATTTAAAAACAAATACATAGATATCAGTAATATTGATAACAGCAATAATAATAATAATAATAATAATAATAATATTGATAATGATGATAGATATTTAACAACAGAAGAGTTTTGGTATTTAGTTTGTATCCATGATTCTTTACAAATTTTCAAAATTTTAACACAAGAATATAATATATTTGGCGAAAATAAATCAACAAATAATGGTATATATAAAGAGAAAATTAATATCAATATCAACACAAAGAAATTATTTTCAATTGCTTCCTCAACATTTTCAAAATCAATATGTGAATATATGATTGAAATCAATCCAGATTTATTTTATAAACAAGATTCTGCTGCCAATGGTATCCAAATAGATGAACTTATAGAGCCACTACCAAAATTCAATATTATGTCATTTGAGACAGTTTATCCCAATCCAAATTTAACAAGAGATAGGGTCACAGATTTTTTCAAATTTTTAACAAACCAAAATATATTTTTAGATCTTAAGCTTTCAACTCCGATGGATAAATTAAAATTATCAGCAATTCATCGAATGGAAACATCTTATATAGGCACTTCATCGTCATTACCTATAGAGCCACCTACCATATCATCACCACCTTTATCAACATCACCTACAGATTCCGTTAGTAATATAGATATAAACATTGATGCTCTTGGAACCACAGATGACGAAGAAGTACCTAAAAAATCAACCATTGTTCAATTTAATTCAAAATTTAAAAGAGATAATCTTCTATCATGTATAATATCAACACTCGATGAAAAAATATCTCAATCATTTATAGAATTTGTAAAGAAAATCTCAAAATCGGCATATATTAAAAGTGAATATTTACACGAAGACGATTTGTTTCTTTATATATATCTTTTTCCTGGTCATCCAGCTATGCTCCACTTGGTGTATGACGTCAAATCGAGATTAGTTTATAGAGGAGTTCCACTAATCTTTTTTGCCAATGACCTTTCAATGCTCTCAGGATGTGTAAACTTAACAAAATCGGAGCAATTTACAACAATATGCTTCAATAGTTATTTAAACGTGTTAAAAAGGTATGGTCTAGAGGGGGATTTAGATATTCCACCACTGGTACAGAAAACACCAGAGTTTACAACCAGGCAATTTACAGTTTTAGAATTTTTCAAGGTGAGGGATCAGGTTATAGTGGACCCTTCAAGAAGAGTTATTGAATCAATACCAGATATTTGTTTGAATTCAAATAATAAAATATTAGAGTCAGAAGAAATTGCTGAAGCTTTAACCCGTATAATGGCACTAGATAATATAGACTCTTTAAAATCTGAAATCAACGATAAAAAACTTGAACATTTAAGGTTAAAAGAGGAATTAATAGAACAAGACAAACTTCATCGCCGTTTAAAAGAAGAAGAGTTATTAAAACAATTAGAAGAAGAAAAGAAAAAAGAAAAAGAAAAAGAAAAATTAAAAAAACAAAAAGAAAAACAATTAAAAAAACAGCAACAACAACAAAAAGAATTAAAGCAACAAAAAGAACAAGAGTTAAAACAAATAGAATTAGAAAAGCAGTTAAAACTAAAAGAGCAACAAAAGGAAAAAGAAAAAAAAGAAAAGGAACAAAAGGAAAGAGAAAAAAAAGAGGAAGAACTGCAGCAACAGCAAAAGCAACAACTACAGCAACAACAGCAACAACAGCAACAACAACAACAACAACAAAAGCAAAAACCTCAACAAACCAAAAAAGAAAATGTTAAAATTGAAAAGCAAGTCGAAACAAAATTAACTATAAATAAAGAACCACTTAAATCTCCCACTCAAAGCGTAAAACAAACTACTACTTCGACTCAAACACCATCACCACCAATAACAATGAAAAATGAATATAATATTAAAATTGGTAAATTTAGATTCAATAAAAAAGAAGAAAATATATTGGGTAGGGGTAGTAATGGTACATTGGTTTTTAAAGGTTTATGGAATGATAAAATACCTGTTGCAATCAAACAAATGCAAAAAGCATTCAATCCATTAATCAGTAAAGAAATTGAAATTTTAATAAAGCTAACAGATAAGAACTGCTTAAATTTAATTAGATATATTGATCAAGAAGAAGATGAAAGCTGCGTTTATTTAGGGTTAACTCTATGTGAAGGTTCGTTACAAGAGTTGTTTGACAAGAGACAATTAGAACAATTTATAGGCTCTGAATCAAGATTGTTAGAGTTAATCAAAGATATAATCAATGGTATTGAATTTCTTCACTCTCAAGATATTGTACACAATGATTTAAATCCAAGAAATATTTTAATTAAAGATCAAAGGCTAGTAATATCAGACTTGGGTCTTAGTAAAATGGAAGTTTCAACATCATATTCATTCTCAATGCACACTCCTACTGGTCAAGAAGGTTACCATCCCGCAGAGGTATTAATGGAAAAACGTAAAACCAAAGCAGTCGATGTCTTTTCATTAGGTTGTATACTTTATTTTATTATGACCAATGGACAGCATCCTTTTGGTGATCAATTCTTTAGAATTGCTAATATTATTACCGATCGTCCAAATCTTTCATCATTAGCAACAGTTAACCCCTTGGCAGCAGATTTAATTGGCCATTTAATCACCAAGAATGAAAAAGAGAGACCCACTATATCATCAATTCCAAATCATCCGCTATTTTGGAACCATTTCAAAAAGATTGCATTTATTGATGCAATTTTAAACCTCACTAAGGATTCATCTATTTTCACACCAAAATTTAATAAGCAACTAAATGAAATTGATGAATTAAACTTTGTAAATATTAACCAACCAAATAATAATATGTATTATTATAATGTAAATAGTCAAAACAACACCTCACAAATATATAATAATAATCATTTAATTAATAATACCAACAATAATAATAATAATAATAATATCAATAGTAATAATAATCTCCCACCATTTTTACCAAAAACATGGAATCAATTAATTGACTCTATATTATTAGATCACATTACAAATAAACAAAATCAAATAATGCAAGAAACTGGTAAAAAAATCTTTATCTACCAATACGATCAAGTTAAAGATTTAGTACGTTGTATTAGAAACACAATTCAGCACCATAAAGAGATATCAAAACAAATTTTACAATCTTCAAAAGGTACAATCATAGGCAGAGAAGTTTTAGAATGTTTAAATAATCAAGAATCTGTATTGAACTATTTCGAGTCTAAAATTCCAAATCTAATCTATCATCTTTACCAGAAAATTAAATCTCACATAGACTATAAATCAATTAATTATTTGAATGAATTTTTTATTATTTAAAATAAAGTTAATTAAATATTATATTATAAAATAGTTTTTTAATATATAATAGTTTTTTTTAATTACTATTATTTTTAGTTATTTATTTAATAGTTGCATTGTTGTTATTGTTGTTTTGGTTCATTGTTGGTGTTTATATATAAATATTTAAAGGTGTGTTTATAGTATGATCGAAAGAGTAAAAAGTGATTTTGTATATTTGTTTTTATAGTTTTATTTGATTTTAATTTAATTTTAACATTTTATAATTCTGTGGCCACGATTACCGGTCATCATCATCTTCACCTATTGACAAAATTTCTAAAAATGCTGAGCAGTTTGAATTGCTGCTTGTAGTAGTTCTGCTTCTGCCTGTATTACTGTGTGATTAATGAAAAGGATAGTGTGTTAGTAAATTTGAATATTTAAAACAATCTGGTGTAAATTATATATTGGTATTTATTGATTTATTTACTTATTGATTATTGAACCACCATTTGAGGTTGAAGCTGTACAAAAACTTGAAGAGGTTGAAAAGGTTGAAGCAAAGTTTGAAGTTGATGAAGCGGCACCAGCAGTAACAAAATTAGATGATTTGCTGGAAAAAGCTTCAGCGGTTAAAGTAGCTTTACCACTATTAACTCTACTAAAGTTTTTTGATGCCTTTAAAGTTTTTGAAATAAATCGAAATGATTGAGCATTCATTTTATTTAATCTAATATAATATATAAAAATAGTAAAATAAAAAAATAAGCACAAATAATGATAATCAATGAAAAAAAATTTTAAAAAAAAATTAAAATTTTTTTTTTTTTTTTTTTTTTTTTTTTTTTTTTTTTTTACATAAAAAATTAAAAATAAAAATTTAAAAAAAAAAAACGAAAAAAATAGAAGGGGTTTATTGCGATAAATTCATTTGGTTATTAACATTGTGATTAGTTTTATTATCTTTATTTACTTGAAGATTTAAATGGTTTTTTATAATAATTAATTAATTTTTTTATTTATTTTTTTATAATTTGGCTTTTAAATTGGATCCTTAATGAAATTTACATTTAAATTTCATTCTAAAATGTGCCTTTTTTTTTTTTGCCAAATGGAATTATAATTCCAAAATCTATCAAATTTATTTTAATTATAATAACCTTGAGTCATGATATTTTTTTCATTCATTAACTAACCCATCATCTAGATTCTAAAAAAAAAAAGTAAAAATTAAATTTTTATTTTATTTTTATTTTTATTTTTATTTTTTTTATTTTTTTTTTAATTTAAAAATTTTTTTTTTTCATTCATTAAATATTTTTTTATATTTATAAAATTATATTAAATAAATACTTTATGGAAAATATAGATATTAATCATAATAATAAAAATACAAATAATAACATTGAAAACAAAAATTATAATAATAATAATAATAATAACAATAATAACAATAACAATAAAAAAGAAGATCTATTTTTACAAATATGGAAAAATCTATTTTTAAGATTAGTAATCTTAAGAAAACTTAGACAATTTCAAATATTTGATTCAATTAAAATTAATTTAAATGAATCATTTTTTCAATCTCCTTACAAGGAATATGTTAAGAATTTAGTATATGAATATTTTATAGATGATGACAGTGGCAGTAGTAGTGATAAAGAGATAACATTAAATAATAATAGTTTATTAAAATCAATACCACAAAATATTAAATATATAAATTTTATTATATTATCAAATACAACAAATAGTAGAAATAATAATAATAATAATAATAATAACTCCTTAATAGAATTTCCAAACTCAATAGAATCTTTAAAATTAATTACAAATAATAGATTTATAAATGTTTCATTGATACTACCAGAAAATTTAATCAAATTGGATCTATCAAATTTTCATTGTTCATTGCCTCTGGAGACAATTTTAGAGAATCTACGTAAAACAAATAAACTAAAAGTGTTATTATTAAGCAACCAATCTTTTAGAGAGGGTGGTCTAGTAGAATCAATTACTGACTTGGACTTGGGCATTTCAAAGCAAAAATA
Source organism: Dictyostelium purpureum (assembly GCF_000190715.1). Classification (NCBI taxonomy): domain Eukaryota; phylum Evosea; class Eumycetozoa; order Dictyosteliales; family Dictyosteliaceae; genus Dictyostelium; species Dictyostelium purpureum. The sequence continues at coordinate 80,814 of NW_003519339.1, forward strand.
CTTACCTGGCCATTTTCCAAAGGGTTTAAAGAGACTAAAAACTTCCAAATACTTTAACCAGCCATTGATGGTCAATAGGGTCATCTATGAAACTGTTTTAAAGAGCACCTTTAATATAGAGCAGGCTTTACCATATTTCGATAACCACAACTTGTTCCCAGACAATTTAGAGACATTGATTTTCAACGATGCATTTAATCAATCAATAAACTCTGTATTACCAAAATCATTAACCACCCTCAAGTTTATTAATGAGTCAGATTTTAACCAACCTCTATCCGGTAGCTTCCCACCATCACTTTCATTTATAAAGTTTGGTAAATGGTTTAACCAAGACTTTAGAGTTTTACCAAGTTTAACAAAATTAAAACTAGGTGTTTCCTTTCAAAGAATCTTTGATATCCAGAGTAATCCACCAAGCGCTTTAAAGAAAATAAGATTCAAGAGTTCGTTCGAATCTAATCAAACCATCACTGTAAATACTTTTACTAAAAGCTTGCCACCAGGCCAATTAAAATCTGTACATTTGTCATCACATCAAACCATAGAACCAAACTCTATCCCATTCGGTGTAACAAGTGTAAGAGATTGTAATTGGTCAATGGTTCATTTATTACCAGCATCTGTAACAAAGCTTAAATATGAAAGCGAACTTCTCGAGATACCAATGGTTGGTGGAGATGTAGCTGTTAGACAACAAGTGCCAAAAAATATAAAGTCTCTATATCTTTTAGGATTAAAAGAAACAAGCAATAGTTTACCCTCTACTATAGATCATTTGGAGTATGGTGGTAAAGTATTATTTAATAAGAGATCGAGCAATGGTATTGGTGCTCCTAGTGATCCTATAGTTATAAACAATAAGAAACTACCACAACATTTAAAAATATTAGTACTTAAAGAGGAATCAATTTTAAAAACATTAGAACCCAATTCATTACCACCAACATTAACAGCACTTTCAATAAACAAAACTAGATCACCAATAGAAATTGGCCAGTTACCCTCATCTTTAAAAATTCTCGAGCTTGGACCCAAATTTAATCAAAACATAACAAATGACTGGTTACCCCCACACATAGAGGCATTGGTAATAAGAAATAGAGCTATTCAAATTGAATCTCCATCTGATTTACCATCATCCCTAAATTGTATTTATCTCTCAAGCCAATCAATTATAATTAATCAATTCAATCAATTCTTGCCCATTCTAGTCGATAAGATACATGTATTTGATATAAATTCAAAATGTAAAACAAAATTATTTAAAAAACTATTAGCAAAGATAAAATAAAAAAAAAATAATTAAAGGTACAAGTTTTTTTTTAATAAATTAAAATTAATATTATTTATTTTAACCAATTAATATATATATAGTCTTTATGATTTAATAGTTTGTTTTTAGTATATAATAATAGATTTTCATCTATCATTTTATTATCATAAAGTTGCTTTAAAAAAACTATAGAGTTTGAATTTACTATATTATCTATAATGGATTCTGAAAGCTGTAAATCTGGGTGGTTTGGATATGTATTTAATAAGGAATAATAGAGTTTAAAAGATATCTGTTGTATAGGAAGGCATTTGGTGTGGTGTCTAATAAAATTAGTAAAAGAAATTTCTCTTTTTGAAAAAATAGAATTATATAGACACGAGGTTATTAAGGTATCGGGTGTTATTGTGTTTTTGGTATCAATGGTGCAAATATTAACTATATTTCTTATTTGGTTATGATATTTTATTAATAGCGATGATTGGAGTAGATTATTTAGTTTATCTGTTTGATTTAGTATTGCTGAGAGTACGATTTCATCACCACCACAAAGAGCATAGTCTAGGCAACGTTCAGAGAATTGAAAATGGTTATTAAAATAGCTTGGGAATCTGATTTGAATGGTTTCTAAATGTTGTAAAAATAAATCTGATCTCCTAATCATTAATAGGAACTCTAGAGTATGATTAATTAACTCTTTACCACCAAAATTGCATTTTGTTTGGTCTGAAAAAAATCGAGTTTCTTTATATATAAACTGATTGATTAATTTATTTAAAATTGCATCGAATGTTGAATATTTACCAAATATAAAATCAAACGAGAATTCTTTTGGATCTAAATAATTTCGAAGATCGAATGGTTCTATTCTTTGCTCGAGTCCTTGTTCAAAGCAATATGTTGTATCTGGTAGTTTGTAATAATAAAATTGATAAAGTTTAAATTGTGGCACACTTGAAATATATTTTATTAAATTTCTTGACTTTATTGCGAGATAATATACCGAAAACAGAGTTGAATGTTGAACCTCTACAATACCAGACTCGTTTATAAATTGGTGAGTCAATGAAATCTTTTCAAATGCTACATTTTCACTTTGAATTAATACCCTAAATAAATAATTAATGGCTCTGCTTAAAGCTTCTCTATATTTTGCTTCTTTTATATGACCATTATTATTTATTAGTTGTTTTGAATTGTTTATTAATAATTGAACCATATCAATAATTTGGTCTGGGTCTCTTTGGGAACATGGATGTGTTATAAATGAGCATTCTATGGTTTGAGGACTAGTAAATATTGGGATTTCATCGAAAATATCTGGTAATAGTTCGTTTTCATTCATACCCTCCCATACTTCAACAAATATTCGAGGGTATTTCACTATGGGATTAAATTTGATCCTGTTTAAGAGATTGTTGAATTTATATTTAGATGCTCTTTTAATGGTTGCAATGAATAATTTAATCCATAGTTTCAAATTGCTTTTACTTGAATCTTCACCATCAAAGGCCAGGTTTTGAAAAGCTTCGTTATCGGGTATTAAGTCTAAGCAAAAATATAAACCCGCGATATTTCTATTTGAAATAAAATAGGTTATGGTTTCTAAAAGTTGGTCTATTTGCTCATTAGATAGCCTCTTTGATAATTTGATATGGTCAATTTTTCTCTCTAGTTCAATAATGTTGAAATTACAATTGTCTATGACTAATTTTATTTCATTTAAGCCAAATGATTCAAGGGCATTCTTGAGTGGAAATATAAATGCATTTATCTCATTAATATTTGGTAACTTTAGTTGAACTTTGTTAATTGCATAATCCAGGGATTCATAGTTTAAAAATAACAGATCTTTTGCTTTACTATAGTATTTGAAATCCTTAAATAGTTCTTTATAATTTGTAATTAAATCTACTGTTTCTTTATCTTTGATGGCAAACCTATATTCATTTACATCCTTTGAACCAATTGTATGCTTTGGGATTGTCACGGTAATTCTCTTTATTACTTTTAACCATTTCGAAACCAATTCGCTTTTATTTGATAATGAATTTATAAAGCTGTAGAACTCTTTATTTTCGAGAGTATAGAAATAATGGGAAATCGAATATTGAATACTCCTTTGGACAAAGTTGCAGATAAACCTATATTTTTCTCTACCATATAGAACTGAATAGTAATATTTAATAAAATCTTGACTTAAAATTGTATGGAACGCTTCATTTCTATTTCTTTTGATAGCCCTGAACTCTTTTTTAACTCTTTTCCAGTCATTTTCATTATTTGATAAAAATAGTTTTAAATTTTCAATTTCAAACAATTCCTTTTCAATATAACCAAATCTTTTTATTTCTTTTTCTTCATAAGCGGAGGTACTATATTCATCCATCTCTCTAAAAAGACCCGTAAGTTTGAGAATTCTTTTTTTACCCAATTCTTTAATATCTATTATATCTTGAATTATTTGTTCATATTGCTCTAATTCTTTGGGTATATAATAATAGTTTAAATCTAGAAGCTTGTTTTGGATATTTAGTGAAACTACATTGAATACTATATCTTGGATGTCGATTTTCCCTAAATCGTCTTGGTATGATAAGGTTGGTGGTATATGATAGTCTGGGTTACTGATTATAAGTTGGAGTATTTTATCTCTTTGAAAGATACTGTTTACTTTTTTAAATACATTTTTAACAATAAGATTTTTATATTTATTCATTAATTGGTTTATGTGGGGTTGATTGTTACTATTATTATAATTTTTTAATAATGATTCTATTTGTGAAATGGTTGATTCATTAAATGATTTTTCTAATAGTGAGGGTATTATTTGTATAGAATAGGGAGGATTTACAGCAATTTGAATATACTCTTCATCTAGTTTATGAAGCTGATGGAATAAATTATCTTTATTGCTAATTGAGCTTGATGACATTATTTGGTGGAAAAGGTCTAATGCTAACATTCTATCGCTCTTTAAAAGTTGGTTTAATATATTTGTATCAGGATAGCCCATATTGATATATTCCTTGGCTTCTAATTTACATTTAAGTAACTGGTATTCTTTATTTTTTAGTAACCAATCCAATGAGGTTATTTCTTTGAATTTCTTTCTATTTTCATTGTTAATTCTTCTGATATCACTGTATTTGACCCATTCAGTTGCGCGAATATGATAAAATATTAAATTGAATAAATATTTATTATGAAAAACTTTATAAAATAATGTTTCATTTTTATTACTATTGGTTATCATTGGTTGTTACTTATTGGTCATAAATTAAGTGAACTATTTAAATTGATTACAATCCATTTAGAAACTTTTATTATAATTGTCATTGTTATTAAATATTATTGTATAAAAAATGTTTCACTGGTACATTTTTATTTATTTTTTTTTTTTTTTTTTTTTATAAAAATTTTAATAAAATTTTTTTAAAATTAAGACTCTGGAAAAAAAATAAAAAAATCTGATTTATTAAAAAAACTACAGTTTTTATAATTATTTGTATTATTACTATTATTATTTTTATTATTATTATTATTAATTTTTATTTTATTGTTTTTTTTCTCACGATTTCAGTAGTGCCTACCAAAAAAGATTTTATTGCAATAGTATATACAAATTGAGATTACCCAAAAATATTCTATAACAATATCAACCATATTATATATCTATGTTTATATTATATACCCAATAAAATGGTAGTTTTATTAATATTTTTTTTAGTTGCTATCAAAATTGGGTTATTATACTGGTTGTTTTTTTTAAATGATAGTTTTTTTTTTAACCACTTTGAACAAAAGTGGTAAAATAGTGGGACATTGTTGCAGTAAAAAACTTTATATTCATTCACACAGTATTATATATATATTTATTTTCATTCACACACTAAAATCACACACACCCACAGAATATTATTTTTTATTATAATTGTTAAATATAATTGGTAATTTGTAGTGAGAGGTGATTCTTTGATTAAAATAGCAATCCTATGTGTTTGTTTCATTATTAATTTTTTTTAATTATTTATTTTATTTTATTTAATATTATTTTTAATTATAATTAGAATTTTGATATAAATATAAATTTTTTTTTTTTATAATTCAATACTTTCATATTTATATAATAATATTAATATTTATAAAAAAAAAAAAAAAAAGATAAAAAATGAGAAAACAATTAAGATTATTAATTGCACTTGTAGTAGTACTCTTTTTAGGTGTTGCCCATGCCATTGTAGATGCTGAACAAAGAAGAGAGAACAAACATCAAAGAGAAATACAAAATGCTCAAAATGCCAGACAACATAGAGATGCTAGAAACCAAAGAGATGCCCAACACATCAACAATGCCCAAAATCAAGAACAACAAAGACAACAACAACAAAAGAACCAACAAAAGAACCAACAAAAGAACCAACAAAAGAACCAACAAAAACAACAACAAAAGCAACAACAACAAAAACAACAACAACAAAAACAAAAAGCCCAACAACAAAGACAATCCCAACAAAAAAACCAACAACAAAGACAAGCCCAACAAAGACAACAACAAAGACAACAACAACAAAGACAACAAGCTCAACAAAGACAACAAGCTCAACAAGCTCAACAAGCTCAACAAGCTCAACAAAGACAACAAAAAAGAAATTAGAATCCCTAAAAAATTAAATTTGTAAACAGAAATAAATAAAAATATAAATTCTAAATTATAGTATAAAGCTTTTTTTTTTTTTTTTTGGAGATACAGTTTTTTAAATATTTATAAAATTATATAAACAATAAAATAATAATATTTTTATAATAAATAAATAAATAAATTTTATTTTTTTAATGATTTAAAAACTATTATATATTAAAACATTAATATATGTTTACTTCCAAAAGAGTGTTTTAAGAGTCAATAATTATACTCTTTTGATAATGATTTATAGCATTTTCTGACTCTACTTGGCAGACTAAATTACGGATATATGATTCATGGCCTTTGTATGATACACCTAATGGAGCAGAGGAATTAGTGAGAACCTTTTCGACTTCTGAAATGGCAAAGTCAATTTCTTCTTGGCTGACAGTAGAGATTTTAGAATTTGGAACACCCATTATTTAAATTTTGATTAAAAGTTTTAAATATTGAAATATAATAATTTATTGTATAAATAATAATTTATTAAAAAAATTTGATATGAAAAATATTATTTTTTTTAAAAATTATTTATACTTTTTTTTTTTTTATAATAAAAAATGTTTTAAATAAAAAAAAATAAAAAAAATTATATATAATAAATAATTTAATTAAAAAATAATTACTTTATTAAAAATGGTAATCAAAATATCTAATCTATAATCAATCAGTTAAAATATAATTTAAAAAACAAAGCCAGTTTTTTTTTTATTTTAATTCTACTGATACATATAAATGCCACACATATTTCTAAAAAAGATATATATCTTTTTCATTCAAAAATATTTTTTTTTTTTTTAAAATTGTTAATGTAGTATTGCCATCTTATATTGCCATATATAAAAAAAAACATTTTCATTTATACCTCATTGAGTGTATATATTTTTTTTGTGTAGCCCTAAATGGTGTTAAAAAAAATTAAATCTCTGCATTTAAAAAAAACTATATAAAAATCAATAAGCACATACTCACACACACACACTAACACACCCTCTAAATAATCATAATTGTATTTAATAATTCTAACCGACACCAGTTTGTGAATGATTGAAAAAAGTTTACAATTGGTGTTTATATATTGTGTTTTTATATTTTTTTTTGAACATTAATAGTGTGTTACCTTAAAAATAAAAAAAAAAACTGTCCCATTTTTTAACTTGAACTATATTTATAAAAAAAAAAATTGAATTTTAAAATTAAAAATATAAAAGTGTTATAATAATATGTTTACATATTTTTACATATTAACAAAAATAGAAAGTGTTAAATAAATTTGTTACAGTTGTTTATAATTTGGTAATGTAATATGATTTTTTTTTTTTTTTTTTTAATTTCAAAATATTAAAATATACCAATTTATCGAATTTATGATTAAACCCAATTTTATTAATAGTTTTAATTGGTTACATTTTTTATATCTTCATTAGTAAAAAAATAAAACCCACACCCACACACTCTTAAAAATATAAACACACATACACTAAAAATTAATTATATGAATCAAAACTATTTCATAATCTCGAAAAACTAAGATGAACCAGATTGTTTAAACAATAACCTTTATTAATTATAGTTGTTGAAAATAATTATTATAAACATTTAAAAAAAAACTTTGAAACAAAACTGCATTGCCTTATAAACAACATGTTGTAAAAATAGACTTTTATCCACTTCAAAATGAATCATATTTCTTTTTTCTGTTTTTTTTATTATTATAATTTATTTTAATATGGAAATTAAAGTTTAGATCTAGAATTTTGTTGTTGTTTTGTTGTTTCTATCACATAAAAAAGACAATTCTCATAAATCAAGATTTAAATGATTTATTATAAAAATATAACAATAAAATTTTTTATTGGAATGTAACATTAAAATAAATTAAAAAAAGTAGGTGTTAAATTATATTACAAATAAATGGAAGAAAAAAAAAAGCAAAAAACAAATTATTAAATTGTTTTTTTATTTTTTTTTTCAAATTAAATTTTTATTATAATTGGTATTTTTGTTTTTATAAATATAAGTTTATATTTATTATTACTATATTATATTAATATTATTTAATTTAACACATATGGAGGGTGTGTTTGCAGACGTTGCCTGGGGTTTCGTGTTTTTTGATTTCAGTAACGATTTTGTTGACTGATTCGTGGATAACTTTTTTGCAGATATGGATGGCTTCGTGGATTTCAAAGTTGTTACATTCTTGATCTACATATCTTTCAACATCAGCGGTATTTTGACCTGAGAGGATGTGTTTTTCAGCACTTTTAACGGCATAGTCGCAAGCTCTGCATTCGAATTTCTTTAATGGGTTGTGACCGTGGTGATGTTTCCAGTGGAAACCTAACATGGCTGGTTTTTCTTCTTCAGTTCTAATTAATTTGTTCTTTGGGCACATTTTGATTTGTTTGCAGATGGTATCTGGGGTTTCGTGGTTAATAATTTGGCTGATGATAGTTAAACCATAGACATCAACGACAGTTTGGCAAGTTGGGGTCCATTTGTGTGGAAGGAATTTACAAGCATGTTCTAAATTGCTGACAATTTCGGTAGTGGTAAAGTTTTGTTTAATTAAATCGGTAGCACTGTGGATGACGTATTCGCACATTTCACATTTGACGTGACCAGCGGTAGCTGAACCAGTGAAAAGAGCTAAAAAGGCAACTAATAAAACTAATAAAAATCTCATTTTATAATGTGTATATATATAAATATTTAAAAAATAAACAGTAAAAAATATAATACTATAGAAATATTATAATATTATTTAAATAAAAAAAAGTTTGTAATGGTCTGGTCTAAATAATTTTTTTTTTCTTTTATACAAACTCCAACTCTTAAAAAAATAAAAAAAGAAAAAAATAAAAAATAAAATATATAAATTATTTTTTTTGTTTTTTTTACCAGTTTAGAAAAATCCTTTCTATAATTTCATCAACTTGATTTGATAACCATTTAATTTAACTGGGTTTATAAAAAAATATATTTTTTTTTTTTTATTTTTTTGCGTTTGGAGTTAAAAGACAACATGAAACACAAATTAATTTTTCGAATATTTTTCAATTTATTTTTTTATTTTTAAATTTTTTTTATAGCTTTCTTGTTGTTTTTTGACCTGCACAAAAAAAAAAATTAAACAACCACCTTATTGGAGCCATTGACCAGTGATGAAAAAAAAATAAAAACTAATTTTTTAATTTTTTTAATTTTTTTTTTTTTTGATGGTTTTGGACGAAAAACTCTGGTAAAAAAAAAAAAAAAAAAAAAAAGAGAAAAAAAGAAAAAAAAGAAATTTATTATAATTAATATTATTATTTATTATTTCTTTTGAAAAAAAAAACATAGAAAATATAAATATATAAATTTTATTTTTAATTTATGTTTATTTATATTAAATTTAATATAATTTATTGCTATTTATTTTAAATTAAATAAAAAGATTTTTATCTTTTTTTTTTTTTTTTTCTTCAAATATAAAACTTAAGTTTTCTTTAATTTATTATAAACCTCTGAAATTCTCTTTATACCTTCATAAACAAAATCATTTGGTAAAGTAAAGATTAATCTAAAGAAACCTGGATCATTGAAATAGCATAGTTTACCTGGATTAACAATAATTTTATTTTCAAACAAATGATCCCAAATTTTAATTTCTTGTGAAAATTTATCATTTTCATCAATTGGGAATGATGGTAAACATGCTCTTAGATCCAATGAAATAAAAAGACCACTTGATGATTTTAAAAATGGGATATTAAATTCGTTGAGATACTTTACTGCAAAATCATAAGACTCTTTTAAACGCTTTTGATTTTCTTTAAGATAGTTTTCTAAATAAATTTTATCTGAAATTATATTAATTAAAGCAGATTGAACCAGAGTAGAGCAGCAATAATAATTTGATGTAACCAACATATATTTAAGTACATTGGGGTTTTGAGAGTAAAAATAACCAGCTCTGAACCCATTAATACAAAAATCTTTTGAAAATCCTGATACGATATGGCAGTAGTCACCCATATCACCTTTGCAAATATCATATAAACTATAGAAACTATTGGTTTTAATTAAGCTACTGCCATTGGATTGCTCAAGTACACCTTGCATTTTATCTTCATCATGATGATCGAATATTGATAATGCATAAATTTCATCACTTAGTAAATGTACTCTTTTCTTTCTGCACCAATCCACAACTTTTTTAATTTCATTTGATGGAAAAATAAAACCAGTTGGGTTATTTGGATTATTTAAAACTACCATTTTTACTTTATTTTTTCTATATAGTTCATCAAACACATCCAAATCAATTTTAAAATCTATTAATTCGTTGCTTTCTCTATCATACACTTCTGTTTTTGCTGGTATAACTTTAACACCAAATCTTTGATTTGCAAAAGGAATAAAATTTGGGAATAATGGTGAAGGTATAATAGCACACTCACCTTCATCGCAAAATAAATTAAATAAATTTTCCAATAAAGGTGTAGCACCATTCGATACCAATACTTGGTTCCATGTAACAGAGTTTTTTGGGTCTTGTGGTTTAGTTTTGAAAATATAATTTTGAAGCAAATCAGCAACAGCTTTTCTACACTCTACAAAACCACCCAAATCACAATACTGAGTGTGTTTTTGACAAAAATTTGGGTCATGTTTTAATTTATCATTCATTACATCAAATGATAACACATTTTCAGCAATACCTAAACTAATATATCCATTTTTATTTGTTTTAGGGTCATATAAATCGCTCATTGCTGTGTAATGGGCCATTGATATTTTATTATTACAACTTGGTGTGTTTAAAACCCTTAATCCATTTTTTGAAAATTCTTTTACATTAAAACCAAGATCCATAGTTTTTTTTTTCTTTTTTCAAAACTTTATATTTAAAAAAAAAAATAAAAAAAATTTTATATAAAATATAAAATATATTTTAAAAATATATGTATAAATATAAATAAATTATTTAATATGTTTATAACAATATACCTATAAAAAAATATTGTTTTTCGAATTTAATTAAAGATTTTAAAATCATTTATTTTTAATGGTATATTAAGAGATAAAGATTTTTTTTAAATTACAAATAATTTTTTGGGGAGTTTAAGAAAATTTAATTTTTGGGGGTATTATAATTATATATATTATAGTATAATTTTTTATATTATTTTAATTTAGTTTTTTACTATTTATAAAAAGTTTATTATTTTTCTTTATTATTCGCAAATAGTTTTTTAATTTAATTTTATTTTATTTTATTTTATTTTATTTATTTTATTTACATTATATTTTATTTATTTTTATTTATTTAAAATATATTATTTTATTAATTTAGATTTATCTCTTCACCATTAACTTTAATTGAAATTATGCTATTCATCAAGTTTTGTTTTAATAAATCTATAACCTCTGAACTATTGCTACTATTACTACTACTACTATTACTACTATTACTACTTGCTATACAATTGCACGAGCTTGAACCACTACCCACACTACCTAAACTTCCACTACTATTACCACTTTCACTACTATTACAGACACATGCTACACAACAACTATCCTCACTATTGTTTTCGTGATTTAAAACTAATGAAAGATTAATAACTGATGGTGGAATATTTTTTAATGATTTAATATCATTCGTAATTAAACCTAGTGTTAGCGAAACCACTGATTTTGGAATTGTGTTGAGCGGAACGGTTAGATTATAGTTGTTTAATACTAACTCTGTTACACTCGATGGAATATCTCTTTTTCTATTATTAAAAAAAAAATGTTAATATATAATTTATATTACTGCTACTATAAAGATAGCCATAATACATACCTTAATGGTTTGGTAAATTTGTATCCACATTTTAATGATATAATATTAAAAGGTAAATTTGATGAATAATCTTGAAACTGAAACTCATTACCCAGGTCTAGATCAGTTACACTTTCAGGAATAGATTCAGATTCTAGATCTTGATTAAACTTTTCGAAATAAAGTTTGGTCAAACTTGGAGGTAAACTACCTTCATATATTGGTTGGTCGAAATCTGATAGGACTAGATGGGTGACTGATGATGGTATTGAAAATTGTTCTAATGGTTGGTTGTATTTACCAAGGATGAGAATTTGAATTGATGGAGGCAATACACCTGGAAGTAGAGGATGGTTATAGTCACGTAGAGAAAGAGTTTCAACATTGGGCGGTATACAACCCTCTTCTTCAAGGGGTTGGTTAAATGAAGCTAATAAAAGTGTTGAAATTTTTGGTGGTAAAGTACCTGGCGATAAAGATTGATTAAAAGAGCAAAGAGACAAATGAACTACGGTATCTGGTATACAATCAATTGTTATTGGCTGATTAAACATTGAGAGATCTAGCTGTCTAAGATTTTTAAAACAACCAGGTACTAGTGGTTGGTTAAACGATACTAACGTTAACTCTTCCACCAACTCTGGTATACAATCAGGTGTTAATAATTGATTGAAAGCTTTTAAATCGACCAGGTTTTCTACTGAGCTTGGAAAGCACTCTGGCACTATAATTTGGTTAAATGAGGACAGTAGCAGATAATAAACAGAGTCTGGGATGAAATCTGGCAATAGATGCTGGTTGAACGAAGGTAATATTAGCTCTTTTATTGAATCTGGAAAATGATATTGGCTAATTGGTTGATTAAAAGATTTCATTTTGAGGAACTCTACTTTGTGGGGTATACAAAACTCTTTTAAACATTGATTAAACATCGGTAGTGATAGTCTCTTTACTGTGATCGGTATTGCCCTCTCTACTAATTGGTTATTAAATTTTGGTAATTTTAAATCGACAACATTTGGTATACACCCAGGAAGTAGAGGTTGGTCAAAGGATGGTAATAAAAGTTTGAAAAGGTTTTTGGGTAACGAGTTTGGTAATAAAGGTTGATTAAATAAATCCAATCTAATGCTGGTAATTGAGTCTGGTAAGCTATCTGGATCTAAGAATTTGTTAAAGGCAGGTATGCTAAGTTTGGTTACACTAGAGGGAATACAATTTTTACATATAATTTGATTAAATACTGGTAGATAGAGTTCTTTAACTGAAGCTGGTATGCACCTTGGAGTAATGATTTGGTTAAAAGTTGTCAAGGTCAAAGATTGCACATCGGGAATATATTTATGAATAAAGGATGGTAAAGTAATAATCTCTCTTCCTTTCAAATCTCTTATGTCTCTTGACTTTTGCAGTGCTGGTAATAAAACTTCATTATCTATATTTAAAATACTATTTGATCCCAGTCTTTCTTTAATTTCTGGAAGTTTAAACTGATTATTATCATTACCATCAAATTCATCGATTGGTTCTAATATTGAATTTATTGGAATTAAAAGGGTTTCATTTAGAATTGAATTTTTAAAATTTAGATCGTGCTTTAATATAATAAATAAATGGTCATTAGTATATACAAAATATATAAAAATATGCTATTATATTAAACTTACTAAATATTTATGCTTTTTTAAGAATTGAATATCAGCTCTGCCATTTGGATTTGAAATTAAACAAGTTTGAATAAAATGTTTACACTCTAATGATAAATGATGAGGAATAAATGGAATTGCATTTTCATCTACCTTTGTCAAGTCTCCACCAGCCATCTCTATTATGGTGCAACCTAATGACCATATATCAGATTTTCTACCGGCTTTATTAGTTTGTAGACGTACTTCTGGTGCCATATGGGTATATGTACCTATTAACGAGTGATGCTTTGATGAACCCTCGTATTGTTTCGACAACCCAAAATCAATCAGCTTGATTAAACTTATATCGCTTTTATCCAATAAGATATTTTCACCTTTGATATCCCTATGAATAATACAATTGTGGTGTATAAAGTAAATTGCCTCTACTAAACTTTTTACAATAGTGTGTATTTCATTCTCTGGAAATTTGCAACCTTGAGCCATTCTTAATTTGTCTGCTATACTGATACCATAGACATACTCCATATAAATATAAATATGCTTTTCATCCTTGCCCAATCCATAAAACTTTGCAATAGAACTATGCTGCTTTAGTTTTTTTAATATATTAATTTCATTAAACTCCTAATTATTATAATAATAATAATTTAAAAAATATCGCGGTATAAGTATATTTTTATTATTTTTTTTAAAATTTTTTTTATTTATGGACACACATACGAATTTGTGTTTTTCAATAACTTTTATTGCTGTAAATAAACCGCCAACAGTTTTACCATTGATTTTACCATTTAACTTTTTTCCTTTATAAACTTTAGAGAAACCACCTGATCCTACAACAGTATTAATTTCCCATTCTTGGTCGATATGTGGAATAAATTCGTCATCTTCATCATAATCTTTATTTACCATTTAAAATGATGGTTTATATTAAAAAATAAAGTTAATAATAAAATTTATTAATTATTATAATTATATCTATCTATTCAAAAAAAAAAAAAAAAAACATGAAAAAAACTAAAATAAAAATTAAAAAATAAAATAACCAAATTATTTTCTATTATTTTTTTTTGAAGATATTTTTTTTTTTATTTTTTTTCTTTTTTTTTTTCTTTTATATTTTATATTTTATAATTTAATCTTACATTTGAGATGTATAAATAACTATAAAGTAAAGAAAATATTAAATATTAAAGAAAAAAATAAAATATAAAAAAAATATTTGTAAAACGACAAAAAGATAAATAAAATTAAAAATTTAAAATTTTTTTTTTTTTAATTTTTAAAAAAAAAGAGGTTTTTTTTTCCCATAAACAATATAGTTACTCTGTACATAAAAGTTTGGTTTTTGTAAAACAAACAATTTATTCGCGTTCCACATACTAATGTGACCTCTAAGCTTATTTTTAATGATTTTAGCGTCGGGACAGAGTGGAAAGAGTAAACGAAATTACTTTCGACGAAGCTTTGCTTAATTAATTTTTATGTAATTTTAATTAAAAAATAGGTTTCAAACACTTTTCAATAAAAAAAAAATAAAAAATTAATATAATAATCAATAATTTGTAAATATAATGTGAATTTTTCTCTATATAATTTAATCTTACATTTGAGATGTAATTATATATAGAAAAGTAAAAATAAGATTAGAGATATAATCATTGAAATAATCATGGTCTTAATATCATAATAATTTAATATTATAATAATTTTCATAGATATTTTCATAAATATAAATCCAAAAATAATAAAAATAAAAAATAAAAATAAACAAATAAAATAGAATCATATAAATACTAATTAAAAATTAAATGAATAACACAATTCACATATTTGTTTATTTTTTCCATCACACTATCTTTAGTATTTTACAGAAATTATCATTCAAATAATTATTCAAATAAATAATAGATAAATATAAAAAAAGGATATACATAAAATTAATTTTACTAACATTATATGGGCATTTATTTGAAAAAAAAAAAATAGAATCTCCTTTTTTCACAGCTATTTTAAGGAAATAATATATTTATACATCGTGGTTATATATACATATTCTAATTCATAACACACATTAATTAATTATTTATTATTTTATTTATCTTGCCCAATAGCACTCGTTTAGATGTTTTATAGATATCAAGAAATTGAAAAGAATGTATGCCATATATTATATATATTATTATATATAAAAACAATTAAATAAAAATAAATAAACAAACAAATAAACAAATAAATAAATAAATAAATAAATAAATAAAAATAAATATTAAAAGAAAAAAAAACACATCAAAAACCACACTCATATATACGATTTTTATATTTATTATTTTAAAAAGTAATTTTATAGTATAACAAGTTTTTTTTCAATTGGAAAATATCGAGTTTATGAATCCATTTGTGTGTGTACTTAAACACCCATAGCAATATTATTTGTGTATGAAAATTAGATTATACTATTTTTATACCACACATTGTTTTGTGTGTGTGGATATTTTTGTGTTTTTTTTTAATTTAAAATCTCGTTTTAATAAAATTGGTTTTTATTTTATTATTTTTCATTTTATTATTTGTTTTTTATTATTGTTGTTATAATAATTGCCATTGTTTTTTAAAAGATTATTTCTCATTGCTGTACATTTGGTTTTTTTTTTAAATAAATTCACAATTTTTTTTCTTTTAATGGGTTCAATATTGCCATAGTTATTACTGTATTAGGTTATCAATTACATTTTTAGTACTATTTCGTCACTCTGTTTATTTTTTCTTTTTTTTCAAATTAATTTAAAAATAGTTTTAGATTATTGGAATAAATATTATTAATTTTTTAAATATTTTTATAATCAAAAAAAAAAAAAAAAAAAAAAAAAAAAAAAGAATTTAATTTTTAAAAAAAAAACAAATTTTATATAAATAATTTAAATAAAATACATTATAAAAAAATAATTTATTATCATAAAAAATAGATATATAAATATTTTCTCAATATTTTTTATAGTTTATTTATTTATTTATTTATATATTTTATACATCACCCCCACACCCTATTTTTAAATTATAAAAAAAAACAATAAAAAAAAAATAACAAATGGATTATAAAAATAATTTTTTAACAAGTGTCGATGAAATTCCAAAAGATATAGAAAAAAATGAAATAGATAGTATTAATAATAATATTACGTTACCAAAGGAAATCATCAATAGAGCCAATATAAAAAATACTATCAAAAAGGAAGAGGTTCCACCAAAACTATCACCAATTTTAGCAGAGTCAATGCGATTTGGTTTAATTATCGAGTTTTTATTAATTGCTATACCATTATTACAATATATTTTCAATTTTGATTGGCACAACGACTGTGTATTTAATTATTATCCGCTAAATCAATACTACCCATTATTTTTATTTACAATTATACTCAATGGTCTTATCTCAACATGGAAGGGTTATAAAGTAGATGGTAAATTATTCTTTGCAGGACATCATTTCTTTACAATGATAGTTATATTCTGGTCAATGTATCCAATGGGACCAACTCCAACTAGATTCTTTATTTATATTATCAATTATTTAATTATGCGTTTAGTCAAGAGAATTAAAGACGATGGTTATTTAACCAAGGATCAATGGGTTACATTCTATGTGTCTTATGCCTATTTTCAAACTGCAATGGGAATTATTATTATGTGCCTTTATCCAAAGTCTCCAAGTGGTGTCGATATGATTGGGTCATTAGCTCACTTAGACTCTTTAATCACCTGCAGAAAAGAAAATTTTGGAGGCAAACTTTTAAAAGACTCATCCTTTTTAATCCCAATCAACTGGTTAGTTGATCAAAAGTATAAAATTATTCAAAATGTACTATCTGTCTTAGATGTCGCTTCATTATGGTCTCTTATCATTCTATCATCTAAGCTCGAACTCAGTTTCAATTTATTTAAGTATTTAATACCATTTATTTTATTAGAATTTGCAATCAAACCATTGTTTAAGAATTTCAAAAGACCATACACCTACAAATTTTCAAATCACAGTTCATTCCCATCAACTCATGCTTGCATTTGTGGAATAATAGTTAGTTGTATTGCTTCACTTACTCCAACACAAAGATTAATATCCATTCTTTCAATGGGATTTTATAGAATTTATAGTCGTGCCCATACAATTGAGGATGTTTGTGCTGGTATTGCAATGTCCCACTTATTTATTGGTTTCTATAATGTTGTTGGATTATAAAAAAAATTTTTTTTTTTAAATAAAGATATTAAGTATTAATTTTATTTTTTTAGATTTCTTATTTGTTTATTGATTTTGTGGGTGTATTTTTTCTAAATATTTCTCGTTTATATTTTCTTTGGGGGATCTTCTAGTTAAAACAAAAACAACTTTATTTGCTTTATCCCAATATATATTAGCTAATTTATTTACTTTTAAAAATCATTAGTTAGAAAAATGAAAAAAATTATAATAAATAAAGGGGTTTTCAACATACCTTTCCAGGAAAATTCAGTAACTGAAATTCTTTCTATTATATTAAAATTTGTTAGTAATGAGAAAAAAAAAATAGAGTAATTTAAAATTACCTTGGTAAATAATATCTTTTTTTGATATATAAAATATTTCTAAAGTTGAATATTTTTCGGCATCAAACTTTAAATCTTTATTCATAAACCCAGGTTTTTTATATTTAATAATTTTATAATAGCTTGCTTTTTCAATTTCTAGTGATAACCTATCAATTTTATTTGTTAAAATTTTATAATGATTTTCATATTGTTGTAAATGAGTTATTTTTTGACATCTTTGAAATTCCTCTAAACACCCATATTTTTCTAAAGGACAAGATAAAATCTTTTTGGAACATAGTAAACTATGTAAATCTTTTGATTTTCTTTGGTAATTTTCTGAACAAAATTTGCACTTCTTGATAACACTAGGACATTCTTTTATATGGTTATCTTTTGCTCTATAAATGTGAAATGAATCCAATTCACACTTAACAAATATAAATTGGCACTGGCTTGTATGTTCTTCTAAATCTCCATACATTATTATTTCTTTACACCCATTAACCTCATCAATACATTCTAGTTTTGAATTAGTATAATAATATGGGCAATAAACCTTTTTTTAAAATAATTAATATTTAAATTATTAAATTAATTTTATAATTATGTTTTTACCTTTATTTTATTTAATTTTCTTTTTATTTCCATGTTACTGCTTAAAAAATAGGGACTGGCTCCTCTTTCAGAAGGTACAACTTCTCTACAGGTAGGACATGTAGATTCTTCATTCTTTTCAAACCATGGGATTATACAGCCTCTACAAAAAACATGGCCACTTGAACAAAACTGCACTGGATCATCTAATATATTTTGACAAATTGGACATAGTAAATAATCTTTAACCTCCTGTTCATTTACAGCTAAAATAGATTCGATTTTAATATCTTCTATTTTAAATTCGTATAAAGAAAATAGTTCCATAATTATTTTTTTTAATAAAAAGTAATAATTTAATTAAAAAAAAAAATAATAAATGAAAAAAAAAAAAATTTTGTTATGTATTCCTTATTCCCCCCAAAAATAGAATTTTTTTTTTTTTAATTTTTTTTATTATTATTTGTATAAAGTAAGTTATTTTTGTAGAGTGTGTGAAAAAAAATAATATTGTTGTATTACAATTTAAATGAATTTTTATTTATTGTTAATGATTATTTACAATGTGTGGTAGAAGTAAAGTGATTAATTCGAATTTTTAGGATAGT
>NW_003519339.1:100114-155052 GCF_000190715.1 Dictyostelium purpureum
TACATACCATGTATACTCTTTTCTGTAGGAAAGAATTTAAAGAAATATTTTTTTCTAAAATAAAAAAAATGATATTGTTAATAATTATTTTTTTTATTTTTTTATTTTTTTATAAATAATTACCTTCAAATATAGTTTTATTATTTGATTTAATAAAAACATCAAAGTGAGAATATTTTTCCTTTTTTGAAACATATAACATACAATGCTGACCAAATAAAGATTTTGAAATTGAAACAATATTCGATTTTTTTCCTTCTGAAATATTAACCTTTTCAAACACAATAATCTTTTTTGAATAATATATCTTGAACTTTTCTAGTTCCGTTGATAGTGCGTTGATTTTCTTTAAATTAAAATCGTAATGGTATCTATATTGTGATAAATGAACCTCCTTGTCACACCTTTTGAAAGTATCGTTACATCCATAATCCTTAAATTCGCATTCAATAAGGTAATCTGGGCATTCTGTATAGTGGACAATTAAATGATTTCTTTCTATATTACTTGAGCAAAATTTGCATGGTACTTTGACGTTTGGACATATGGCTAGGTGTTCTTCTTCATCCTTTCTTAAATGGTCACTGTTACATAATGAACACTGTAGTGTTATATAAGGGCATGATTCATAGTGATTATCTTTATCTTTATACCTTAAATCCTTGCAACCATTGTTTTGACTAGAGCATGTTATAAACCTATATTCGCATGTCTCTATATGATTTGCAACATCCCCAAATCTTATTATTTCTCTACATCCATTGTCATTGTTTTCCTCGATTTCTTTTAATTCATCATTTTTAAAATAATAAGGACAATGTACCTATATAAATAAAAAATAATAAAAATTATCACTTTATTATTTAAAACCATAACTATAAAATTTAACAACCATTTATTAATAATAAACTTACTTTTATTTTATTTATTTTCCTTTTTATTTCATTATTTGAACTTAATAAATATTTCTGATTCATTGTAAAATTATTTTGTTCAATGAATAAGGGTTTATAGTAATATACCTGTCTGCAAGTAGGACAACACATGCTACTGTTACTATTTAAATTGACGTTCTTTTGCAACCACTTTGTTAAACATTCTTTACAAAACACATGTCCACTAAATAGATAATAATTAATTTCAAATTTTTTTTTTTATATTTATTGTAATTATTTTTTATTTACCTTTCACAAAACTGAACTGGGTTCATCATTATAGATTGACATATTTTGCATATTAGTTGCTCTTTTATATCTGTCTCTTTACCTGATAGTATATTATTGATATTGATTATTCTTTTTTCACCCTTTATTAAAACCTCCATATTTTTTTTTTTGTTTTATTTTTCTGTTTGTTTATTTTTTTTTTGTTTTATTTTTTTTTGTTTAAATTTTTTTTTTATGAATTTTCCATTTAATATAAAAAAATTAATCAAACAATAAAATTTTAAAAAAAATAAAAAAAAATATAATAAAATTTTTTTATAAATTAAATTTTATTTTTTATTATTTTATTTTTGCAAAACTCTCATTCACACCCCCCAATTTTAATTACTACCCACAAAAAAATATAAAAATATGGGGGGAATAAATATATATTTACCAAAAAAAAATGAAATCTAAAAAAAATATAGTCTAAAAATAATAAAATAATATTAGTATCTAAATATAAATTTAATATATAATATCTGTGTTATGTATAATATATATTAAAATAATATAAAATGAATATTGGGTTTTATTTTTTTATTTATTTTTTATTTAATACTACAATTATTTGGTTATTATTTATTTATATTACATAATTTAATTAACAATCTAATTTGATCATTCTTTTCATTAATTTTTTGAATAAGTAATCGCAAGTATTTAAATCTTCACCACTGATGAATGAACTATTTGAAAAGAATTTGATTATTGGTTTTAATGATTCTAAACTTTCCTCTTTATTTTGGTGATCTAAAAGATATTTGTTGGTAGTGTGGATGAATAGGGTAGTGAGGGTAGACGGTAATACTGGTATTTCAGATTTCCTTTGAATATGACCTCTAATGATTAACTTGTCCAAATATGGTGGTAAAAAGTCTTCACCCTTTAGCTTGAAATCCAAACCTAATTCTAATAATTTCAAAGTCGTTGGGAACATTTCTCTTGTTACATCTCTCCAGTAATGTTTATTAAGCCTAAGCGAAACCAAGTTAGTCGGGAATGTTATAGAATCGAAGTATCTTGTATATCTATCGCCAAGTACCAAGTGCTTTAAATTCTTTGGTAGCTGTGATCTTGAGAATAGACGATTAAAATACTCCCCAAACTCTATACATGTAATACTCTCTGGGAATTTAATGGGCCCTAATGGTTGGTCGAAAGAATCACCAAATTGAATTCTTTTTAACTTCTTTAAATTGATAAACTCATTCTTGATGGGGAAATTAAAAAAATTACCAAATTTTAAATATGTGATATTATTGGCAGGAAATGATGATGGCAATACAATATCGATTACTAGCTTTTCTACTGTGGGTGGGATGAATTTTAAATTTTTAATATTGCGTCCAATGCCAAGAGTTTTAAGACAAGCTAAATTATTTGAAAAAAGACAATCTTTTTGGATTGATAGTTGTGGTGATAAATAAAGTGATGTTATTGAATCTGGTATTATATAATAGTAACTACCTGAATATATAATTTGATTAATAAATGAAAATAATCCACTAGTTGTACCGTGACTATTTTCAAATACTGATGATTTAATTTGTTTATAATTTTGATTTAACTTTAATTTTTTTAAACCAATGGGTAATAATGATTTATAGATATATTTGTTATTACTATTACTACGATTACTATTATTATCAATATCATTATTATTATTGCTGTTATTACTTTTATTATCCTCTTCGTCATAATATAATGGTTGGTTAAAACTTTCCCCAAAATATAAAACTGTTATACTATTTGGAAGAGAGTTGAATTTAATTGGTTTATTGAAAAGCGAATCCTCTACAAACTCTAGATGGGTTAATGTTGGTGGTAATACATTCAATTTGATACCTTTATTGTAGAATTTACCAAATCTAATGGTTTCAAGTGAACTTGGTAGACTATTCTCTTGTAATTTTTGATTAAACTCTGATATATGTGAAAATTTCAAAACCTTTAAACCTTGATTTAAAACACCTGGACCCAAGGGATGATTAAAGTCATTTCCAAATTCAAGATGAGTTAATGATGGTGGTAAAACATTAGGTAAAATTGGGCTATTATACTCTTGATTAAATACCAATGTTTTTAGTCTACTTGGTAATACATTTAACTCTATATTTCGATTCCACTTTAAATTAAAAACAATTCTTTCTATAAAATGCGGAATTTCCCCAACCAAAAACTCTTCATTAAAAGCGTGATCACCAAACTGTATTGATTCAATTGTTTTTGGTAAAATTTGAAATATATTTAATAATTTCTGTTTTGAAGCATTTGAATATAAGGTTAATGATGTAATATAACCTTCTTTTAACTCGTTGATAAATGAATCTTTTATTAAATAACTTCTCACTAAAACATTATAATAATGAAGATTACAATTTTTTAAAAAATATATTATTAAATTAAATAAATAACGGTTTCTCCATATTTTAAAAAATAATGTAGAGTTATCTATAATATTACTATTATTACTATCTATATTATTATTATTACTATTATTACTATTACTGTGTGTTATCATTATTTTTACATTGTTTTAAAAATAAATTTAAAATATTTTTTTAAAAAGAAAAAATAAAAAATAAAAAAAATAAAATTTAAATTAAAAAAAAAAAAAGATTTTCTTTGATAGGTTAAGCACAATACATAAAAAAAAAAATTGTTTTATGTAAATAATTAAAGTAAATTAGTTTACTAACTATTTACTCTTAGAACACCAATTATAATAAAAAATATTACTTTTGGATTTTTTTCTAATTTATTTCAATTTTTTTAATTTTTTATTTTTTTATTTTATTTTTTTTTTTATTTTAAACACTTACATTTTTATTAAAAATGAACAATAGTAATATTAGCATCAGCAATAATAATACTAATAATATGGATAGTAACAATAGTAATATTATAGATAACTCAATACTATTTTTTAAATGTTATAGAAATATTGTAATTAATAATAAGATTTTTTATTTTTTATCACTAATTAATAGTCTTTCAGCTAATATAATAATCAATACCAAAAATATAAAAATATTCGATAAAATTATAAATAATAACTATAATAAAAAAAACTTTATTGACTATTATTTGGAAAAAGTTGAAACAAATAAAAAAGATATCGATCAAGAAAATTTAGAAACACTTTTAGGGTATTTTAGATCTATAGAACTTATCATCCCATCACCAGATGACGAAAATTTATCAAACATAATAAAGAATCTACCTCCGAATATTGATAGCATAGAAATCTTTGATTTAAAAATAATCCCACCAAATTTTATTTTTCCATCCTCAATTAAAAACCTAACCATCCATGGCAATATTACATCAAACTCAAAAACACTCTTTTCAGACTCATCAATTACGAGACTAAAATTCTCAAAAGGATTAGAACAAATTGATTTATTTGGTATTCCTAAATCATTAACACATCTATCCATGGGTTATTTTTTTAATAAAAAACTTACCAAGGGGCTGCTACCACAAACTTTAAAGACTCTCTACCTATCAAATTGTTTCAACAAACCCCTAACTGATGGGGATATTCCAGACTCTGTAACCAACTTGTATTTTGGAGAAAATTTTAATCAGTATTTAATACCTGGCCATTTACCTCCAAAACTTTCAACACTACACTTTGGGCTTTGTTTTAATAAAGAAATTAAAAAAGATGTATTACCCAATTCAATAACCAACCTCCAGTTCGACTTAAATTATAAAGAAACAATAGATTGCAAATATTTACCAACAAACTTAAAGCATTTAAAAATTGACATTAGTTGTGGTGGTCTCATTGGCAACCTACCTATTGGTTTAGAAACATTGTATCTCTATGATAGAAACATCCAAAACTTCAAACTGCCAGATTCATTGAAAATTTTAAAAGTAAAATCACTCAAACATTCACCAGATAGCCAACATGCAATATATTTCCCAGAATCTCTAATCAAAGTTACCCTATCACCAAGTATAAAAATTGAAAATGACTCATTTTTAAAATGTACTCAGTTAAAAAAGATAAAAGGAATTTCAAGAATAGAACAAATTCAATGTATATTACCAGAATCAGTTAAAAGTATAAAGTTTAATTTCCAATGTGAACAAGCACTTAAAAACTCTATTCCAGATCAATTTAAATCAATTTCTTTTAGCAGAAATTCATTATTCGACCAACCTCTAGATTTTTTATCAAATAACTCGAAACTAAAAAAGATTAGAATCAACAACAAATTTAGTAATAATTTAGATTCACTTTCAAAATTAATACAACTCGAAACTCTAACATTTAGTACCTTTTGCAAACACACTTTTTTAAACCTTCCACCCCATTTAACAACTCTTTCCCTCAGTCAACAATTCAGACTCCCCCTATCTCAAAACCTACTTCCAAAATCATTAACAAAACTTGAACTCCGAGAATATCCACTTAAAATACCAAAAGATGCTTTACCACCAACACTCAAATATTTAAAATTTTCAAACACCAAAAAGAGAGTCGATGAACCTGTTGAGAACTCAGTAATACCAGACTCTGTGACATGTTTAGAAATTTGCTCAAGCTTTTCTTCCACCCAATTACCCAAAGAATGGTTACCTAAAAACATTAAAACACTTATTATCAAATCATATAAAACCAATCTATCAAATGATTTATCAACAATAGACTCTTTAGAAACCATTTATATCATCAATACAAATGAATTATTTAAAAATGTGCAAAAATATGACCTTAACCTTTTTTTAAAAATTAAAGCATTAAATAAAATAAAATTACAAAGATTATTTTATCAATTATAAAATAACCTAATAAACAACAACTATATTAATTGTTTTTAAATTATTGTTCAAACCTTTCAAATTTGCCCACATTTGTTATTTCAAAAATAGGTGCGAGAAAATGTTAAAAATTTGGTGGGTATTTTTTTTTAGTTATTTTAAATTTGCGTAAAATTGATTGGCTTTAAAAATATATAATAAATAAATTAATAAAACAATTTATATAATAAAACAAATAAAATAATATAATTAAAAAATAAAAAAAATCAAATATTTTTGTTTTTTAAAATTAATAAAACCTTTTATTTATTTAGTGGGCTTCAGTAATTTTTTCACCTTTCTTTTTTAAAGCGGCATTACGTTCGTCGATTCTTGAACGTCTGACACCTTTACCAGCTGGGAGTGAAACAAAGGTTTGGGATGATTTACCAATGACGAAGACATTTGATAAACGAGTGGCAAATTGGTTACCAGCACTATCGGTGATATGGACAATATCGAATGAACCAGCGTGACGTTCACGGTTGTTGATAGCACCAACACGACCAAGATTGTGACCACCAACGATCATACAGAGATTGTTAATATCGAATGGGATGAAAGCAGTGATTTTACCTGATTCAATATCGATTTTAACGGTATCGTGGATTTTGATGGCTGGATCTGGGTAACGAATGGTACGACCGTCATCAGTGTGGACGTATGGGATACCTTGGTTACCTGATTCAACTTTAACAACACGAGCTAATTTGAATTTGGCTTCTTCTGGGGTGATTCTTTGTAAAGTGAAACGACCTTTTGGATCATATAAGAGACGGAAGTTTTCTTTGGTTTTGTCAATGGTGATGACATCCATGAAACCAGCTGGGTAGTTTGGATCGGTACGGACTTTACCGTCAACTTTGACAAGTCTTTGCATTAAGATTAAGGTGACTTCTTTTTTGGTTAAGGCATACTTTAATCTGTTTCTTAAGCAGAGAATTAATGGTAATGATTCTCTTAATTTGTGTGGACCACTGGTTGGTCTTGGAGCCCATTTACCAGATAATTTATCTAACATCCAATGGTTTGGAGCTGCTAATCTTTTTAAGTGTTTCTTTGGACCACGAGCCTATATAAAAATAAAAAATAAAAAAAACATAATATATTATGTATAGTTAATTATATATAATTTAATATTGATCATCCATTTGTGATTAGATTATTTGTGTAAAATAATTTGTAAATATAAACAAAGTTACAAGATGAACAATAACATATATATAAATTATATTATAATATATATTATGAGGAATAATAAAAAAAATGAAAAAATGTTAGTTATAACATTCTAAAATTTTTTTAATCTGGAATTACCCCTCTTACATTTATCTCTTATCAAATTATATCTAAAGCAGAGTTAACACTAAAGATGAAATAAATTGATTGCAAACGATAAAGTAGTGAGAGAACCATTGATAACAGATAGAACATTATAATAGAGATAGATAACTCTATACAAAGATTAATCTTTGGTGATCCACTATGAGATAATGGATTTAATGAACTATGGTTGTTATGCTGTATATGATTCCTACCATCTTGTCTTATGTGAATTTATCAATTAACCGAAAAGAAGAAAAAATTTAAAAAATTATATAAAAAGTTTTTATATGCCCAAATCCAAAACTTTTTTTTTTTTTTTTTAAAAAAATTAAAATTTTTTTTTTTTTAAAAAATGTCACGTTCTCGGTTTTCTTTTTTTTTTTTATAAATTGATATTTATAACAAAATATAAATATAACATAACCATCATTATTTTGATTTTTTGTTAATAAATTTTATTTTTTTATTATTATTATATTAGTTTTATTGTAATATATTATATTGTATTATATTGTTTATTTTTCCATTTTTTTTTATTTATACACACTATTTCACAGCATTTTTTTATATTTTTTTTTTTTTTCTTTTAAAATTAATTTTCATTTTTTATTATATTTTAAATATCATTTCACAAACAATATGATTGAAAAAAATATCTTTTTGATTATTTTATAATAATTATTATAACAAACAAAAAATTCAAATAATTTCATTTTTAACTTTTTTTTTTTATTTTTCATTTTTTTTTTTTTATTTTTTTTTAATTTTAATTTTATTTTTATTTTTAATTATTTTATTTTTTTCAAAGATTAAACAATTAAACACAAAATATAATAAAATATCATAAATTAAATTTGTTAATAATAATAATAATAATAATAATAATAATAATAATAATAATAATAATTAATAATAATAATAATTAAAAAATAAAGATAAAATTAAAAATAAATTCATGTATTAATAATCAAATAAACAAAATTAAATAATAGTTGTAAACATAATAATAAATAATTATTTTAACACAAAATAATGGATAAAAATGAACAAACAAATGAGGAATTAATACATTTGGATTTTTTATCAGTGTTAAAGCAATGTTCATATGAAATCGACAGGGTTTATGAATATTTTAATCTAATTTATTCAGAAGAACCCACTCCTCCTTCGTTATTAGATAAAGATGGTTTCACTTTGGAAATGCTTTTTGTCATATGCCAAAAGGTTAAAAGGCTCAAACACCCATATTTTACAATATCTGATTTCAATGATACTTTTAAGGAATAGTAAGTAAAAAAAAAGATTATTTAAAAATATACATATTTGTAATATATTTATATTAACTTTTTTATTTTAGTCCAAATTTAATAAAGTTTGTGGATGAGTTCCACCATAAAATTTTAAGAGCAAGAGAACCAAGTTTATTAGGTCTTATAGAGGATATCTTTTCAACACATTTCAAAGCAAGGGATCAATCATTAAATAATTTTTTATCAATATTTGAAATGTATCAGCTTTTTGATGGATGTGGTGTTTTGGAGATAGTAGGTTCATTGTGCAATAGTATTAATCAAGAGGAGCCATATACAATCGATTTGGTGTCAAATATGTTTACATTGCCATTTTCGGGTATTATAGGTACACTAGACAATGAATTATTACCAGCAAGAGAGGAATCAAATTTATTTAGTATATTCCATTCAATTAGAAATGATAACGTGCAAACCTTTCAATTACTTTATCAAACATTCTATGACGAGTTAGAGACAACAGAGTTTTGGTCATTAATATGTAGATTCGATTCAATTAATATTGCAAAGTTGGTTTTAAGTACAAATATATATATTGGGATTGAGGTTACAGACTCTTCATACGAATTTGGGCCATCAAATAAGAGTATTTATAAATCTAGAATAAAAAGAATCAAGGATCTAAATAGTAAAGATAATAGATTTGTTCATAGAGATATACAGCCTTACGTTTTAATAGAAATTGCATCAAAATATTTTTCAAATAAAATTTTAGAGTTTTTACTATCAAAACCAATAAATACATTAAAGTTACCAAGGAAAACATCACTAATGGGTTTATATAATAATAGTAATAGTAATAATAGTAGTAACAGTATATTATTACCTTTTTTCACTTTATATCATTTTTATGGGTTTTATATTAATGATAATTTTCACAGCTTTAAATCACAAGGAAAGAGTGATATAGATGTCGAGTTATTACAAGAAAAAGCTTTAAATTTTATCGAGCAGTTAACAAAGTCATCAATACTGATTAATCCAGAGCCACTTAATAAAAATAGTTTATACATAACTGATTTGGTATTTGAACCCACTATATTAGCATTATATGATAAAAAGTTATCAGGTGAAGCTTTCGATTTCGAATTATACAACAGCACAAATCAGAGACAAAATACCGAGCATATTATTAAAAACCAAAAATTACACAATTCATGCACTTTAGTCACCAGGTTAATAGATCTAAATCAGTCAGAATTGCTCTTAGCATTATTCAAGAATTTAACTCAACATGGGCACCAGCTATCTAGAGATCAATTATTAGATGAAAATTCATTGTTAAAAAGAGTTATTGGTGGAGGTATTGATAGCCACAGTACTTTAGTCACATTACATAGATTTATACCGATTCAGCCCAAATACCAAAACAGAGATCCATTAATATTTTTTACAAATTCACATTTAACCCTTGGTTTCTTGTTGGATATTCATAATAATGTTACAGACAGTATAGATATTAAACATTGGGTGCAATCAATGGTCAGCTGTGGGGTTTACAGAGATGAAGAGTCAATTTATAAAAATTATCCACAGATTAAAACAATTGTAGACTCACCAAAACAATTTTCAAGAATTTTCAATTTATTAGAGTTTCAATTCTTATTTCAAAATACTCAAAATATTACATTTATTTTAAAAAGATTTATGAATATATCCGATGGTTTACCATTTGAAAAACAAGAGTTGCTTTTACTATTCCAATCAACAGTGTTAAAGAAAAAAGTCTCGAGAACAAAGGAGTCTATTCAGGCAGAGTTTGATTTGTTAGAACAGGAAAAATTAGAAAAGCAAGAAAAAAAAGAAAAATTAAAAAAACAAAAAAAGAAACAACAACAGAATCAACAACAGCAACAGGACCAAAATAAAGCTAAAGATAACGAAACAACACCTACCAAGTTAAATAATAATAATAAGCAATCGACACCAAAGAAAAACAATGTTGTGATACAGGATAAATCCCCACAGCAAGAAAAGATACAACATTTAGACCTACATGAAAAGCCACAAAAGATAAATCAACAAGAAAATCAAAATGATAAACCACTTAATAATATCAGCAATGATACAATAGCGCCAGTAACTTCAGCAACATCAACACCATCAACAATATCAACAATATCAACATCACCATCACCATCACCATCACCACAAAACGTTAACGAGTATAATATTAAAATTGGAAAATTTAAATTTAATAGAAAGGAAGATAATATATTGGGTAGGGGCTCAAATGGTACATTGGTTTTTAAGGGTTTATGGAATGATAAAATACCTGTTGCAATCAAGCAAATGCAAAAAGCATTTAACCCATTGATCAGTAAAGAGATAGAGGCACTAGTAAAGTTAACAGATAAGAGTTGTTCAACTATGATTAGGTATATAGATCAAGAAGAAGATGATATGTTTGTTTATTTAGGGTTAACTTTATGTGGTAAATCATTACAAGATTTAGTGGAATCAAATCAATTAAAACAATTTATTGCAGGTAATGATGGTGTTACAGATGATCCAGCATTTGAAGCAAGGGCTTTGGCGTTAATAAAAGATATAATTGGTGGTATAGAGTTTCTCCATTCACAAGACATTGTACATAATGATTTAAATCCAAGAAATATTTTAACTAAAGATGGTAGATTTATGATATCAGATTTAGGTCTCAGTAAAATGGAGGTTTCAACATCATTTAATTATTCAATGCATGGTCCAACTGGTCAAGAAGGTTATCATCCTGCTGAAGTGCTAATGGAAAAGCGAAAAACCAAATCAGTTGATATATTTTCATTAGGCTGTATTATATTTTATTTATTAAGTAATGGTCAACATCCATTTGGTTGCAAATTTTCCAGAGTGTATAATATTGTAAATAACAACTTTGACTTGTCATCATTGGCAACAAACTATCCACTAGCAGCAGATCTTATTGGTCAAATGATTTCAAAAAATGAAAAAGATAGACCACCCATCGAAATAATAGTTAAACATCCATTGTTTTGGGGTGTTGGCGAAAAAATTAAATTTATAGATATATGCTTCAACCTTTTTAAAGACTCTAATATTTTCACACCAAAGCTAAATAAATTAATCAATCTTAAGGAGCAGCCACAACAACCCCAAATACAACAGGTGCAGCAAGAAATTCAATTTTTACCAAAGCCATGGAACCAATTAATCGATACTACATTATTGGAGCATATTAATTATAAACAAAATTTATTAACGCAAGAAACAGGTAAAAAAGTAATAATCTATCAACACGATCAGGTCAAAGATTTAGTTCGTTGCATTAGAAATACAATTCAGCACCACAAAGATATTTCAAGAATTATTCAAAACAAGATATTACCATCCTCGACACAAACCCAAGCACAGGCAACAAGTTCCAAAGAGATATTAGATATATTGGCATCTCAAAGTTCAGTATTAAATTATTTCGAATTTAAAATCCCAGAGTTGTTCCATCATCTGTACCTCAAATTTAAAAAGCCAGAATTTAAATCATGTGAACATTATTTCGAAGATATATATTTTAAAAAATAATTTAAATAAAAAAATTATTACAATAAAATATTTATAACACTAAAAAAATCTATTATAATCTTTTATTTATTTAATTATATATTACATTAATCAATTTATTTTTATTCGAATTTTTTTTTTTTTAAAGGAGATATGTATGTTACTATTATTAATATTACTAATACTATTTAAACATGGGAGGTTTTTTGATATAACTAATATAGTTATTGTATATAATACTATATATGTATATTTATATATAAAAAAAGTTATTTATATTATTACTATTATTATTATTATTGGTATTTATATTGCATTTTAAAAGAATTTAAATTTGCCCTTCTTTTGTTTTGATGGTGTATTGTTTGGAGAATTGGCAGCGCCGGCGTTATCTAAATCAATTTGATCTAATAAATCAGTTAACATGGCTTTCTTTTGGGATGGAGTAATATTTTGGTTTTCTATAGATAATGATGAGTTTGAATGATTAAGACCTGGAGAAGTATTTGATGGAGAGAATGAACCGCTTGAACCTAAACCATTGGTGGTTGTGGTTGAGATGGCAGGTGAGGAGGTTGATGAAACCTCATCGACAGATACACCAAGACTGTTTGAAATTTCAAAATCGTCTTTTAAAAATTCTGATAACATTGCATTCAATTGTAATTCAGTTTGGTATTTGGTATCCCAATCTAAGTGTTGTGATGAAACTGATAAATTGCTGCCGCCTGGTGATGAGGATTGTTGTTGAACATTTGATAATTTTTTATTTTGAATGTCGATATTTGAGCTATTTGGACTGGTAGTTGCGGTACTACTGGAATCATCATCTAATGAAATGTTTTCTAATTTTTCTTCTATTATTTTATTATTAGCTTCAGATGCTGGTGGAGTTGAAACAGTTGATGATTGTTGTGATGATTGTTGTTGCTGTTGTTGTTGTTGTTGAATTGAAACTACTGGTTGTTGTTTTTGTAATTGGTCAACTCTTGACTTTAAATATTGAATTTCATTTTTATATTGTTTCTCTTTTTCGAGTTGTTCGGAAACAAATAATTTAAATTCTTCAGATAAATCGTTTGATCTTTTAATAACATTTCTAACCAATTGAACAGTATATAAACCTATATTACTTGGATCAAGTTGTGATGAATCTATAGCTTGAGCTTGATAGTTTATTCTATTGCCTAGTGTATTTTCTGCTTGATGTAATATGTCCTGGTTATTTATTAAAGATTTTTCTATATTTTGTGAAAATGCTACTAAAACTTTGAAAATTTTGGCATCAATTTCATTTTTGTATTGTTGATTGCTTTGGTTTGATTCTACTAATACAGTCATTTTTATATTATATAAAAAAGATAATATACAACAGTTTGCTTTGTATTGATTCTATTATTGATTGATTGGTTGGTTAATTGCTATGAGTATACTACTATTGGTTTTATTTGTAAAAATTATAGTTTTGTATTTTTTTTTTTTTCGATCTCTAAAATAATAATAAAGAAAAATTATTGTTAAAAATTAAAACTTTTTTTTTTTTATATTTATTGAAATTATGAATGAAAGGGTATTATTTTTTGTATATATTTATTGTTTACAAAATTTAAAATAAAAAAAAATAAAATAAAAATTAATAACTTTAAAATAAAATAAAAAATAAAATAAAATAAAATAAAAAATAACAATAAGTGTTTAAAATAACAAAAGAAAAAAAAAATAACAAATTATTTGAGTGGGTTGTGTGAATGATAAGTGTTTATTGATTTCAGAATAAGTTATTAATATCAATAATATCAATAATAAACTATTTGTATATTGTTATTGTCAAAGTTGCCGCTTGTTGTTGTGTTATTTGTTGTTATTGTTGCTTTTTTTTTTTTTTTTTATTTTGAAAAAAAAAATGATTATGATAAAATAACATACAAAAAAATATCGTGTCGTTAACTATTGTTTTTTTGTTGTTGTCTCTAATTTTAAAATAATATTATCAATTTATAAAAAAAAGAAAAAAAAAAATAAAACTAAACCAAAAAGAAAAAAAAAAATAAAAAAAAAAAAAATAAATAAATAACTGAATAGTTTTTTTTTTTTTATTATTTTTTGATTTAATTTAATTTTTTTCAATAATTTTTATTGATCGATAAATAAATATAAATTAATCTAAACACAAAAAAAAAAAAAGACACACAATAAAAAGCAAAAATTAATAAAAATAATAAACACACAGATATGAAACAGAGTGGGGGTATGTGTGACCTATCTATATTTGTTTATGTGGGGTGTGAGTACTGAGTGGGTTGGGGTGTGCGAGAGAAAATAGATTTTTTTTTTTTATAATGTATTGTTATGATATTATATGATGTGTGGTAGAGACAAATATATAATAATAAAAAAATATATATAGAGTTTATTGTATTTAAAAAAAAATCCACAACACACACAAATATCTTTAGTTTTAAAGTATTGGGAAAAAGTGTGAGATAGATAAATAATGTATAAAATATATCATAGGGTATCTATTATTTTATTTATACAACAAAAACAAATAAACACAATAATAATAATAATAATAATAATAATAATATTAAATATATTTTTATAATATATAAATATTTTATTACTTTATTATCTAAATATTTATTTGTATATATATAAACATTTAATTGAAAAATACTATATAAATTATAATATGGATATGTTTATTCCTCCCTGTTTCTATCTTTTTTTTTTATTATTTTTATTATTTTTATTATTATTATTATTATTAATCTATCACACTCGTCCTATATATAATATTTCTATGTGTCCTGTCTTTATGTTTTTATAAAATTTTAAATATTATATTTCATATCTATATTTGTTTATTTATTGTGGTTGTTTTATCTATATTAATTTAAAATTTTAAATGATTGTTTTAAATTTTGAAGATAACACAAATAAATAAATGGTGGTGAGAAATAGATAAAAATGGGTTTGGATTATAATGGGAGAGTATAAAAACATTAATAATAATTTACCAAATCAATTTATCACCCTGACAAAAACAAAACAAAAACCAAAAAAAAACACACTTATTAATTTTGTGATTAGAATAAGAAATTTATTTTTTAATATTTACAAAAATCATTTTATAATAAAATTTTATTGATTTATTTATTATTATAATGAACCATAATGATAAAACTAAAAAATATTACATACAACACCCAAGAATTTATTGTAGTGTGCTATATTTTATTTTATTTTATTTATTTATTAGGTTGTTAAAAAAAAAACGAACTATTTAAATTTTGGATATATATATAAAGAATATTTTAAATTTTTCCTAATCAACCTTTCCGAATTAATATTATTTATTATATAATATAAAATATTTAAATTTAAACATTAATAAAGAAATAATAAAGGAATAGTTGATAGGTTTATTATTTTTATTATTTTTGTTATTTTATTATTTTATTTTTATTATTTTTTTAATTTATTTAAATAATATTTAATTAATTTTGGTAATTTCCAAATATATAAAAAGTGGTGATGATAACGATATATAACAATTTTTAATATTATTATTTATTTATTTTTTAAAAATAGATATGAAATGATAGTTTGTTTTTTTTATTTTGAAAGAAAAAATTAAAATACCAACAAATTAACAGATAAATAAAACTCTTTTCTCTCTTTTTTTTTTTTTTATTTTTTTATTTGTCATTAATTTAATGAAATATAGAGTTAATGAACAACAAAATAAATGTAAAAAGTACCAATATCATTAATTTATATAATGAATGGCAACACTAATAACAACATTAAAATACAATAACAAACTATCCAATTGAATATGTGTGACAATGTGAGTTAACTACAGCGGACTAAATTAAATAATTTAAAAATGAAAAAACCCCTCTTCCCCCTAAAAAAAAAAATAAAAAAAATAACAAATAATAAAACACACACACAATTTACCACACAAAGATATAGTAGTATATTATTTTACGATACACTAAAAATTACAAACACATTTAAAAAATCAGAGAAAATAGCACAAATTAAGAAAAAACAAAAAAAAAAATAATAATATAAAAACCCAAATGGAAAT
This sequence comes from Dictyostelium purpureum, assembly GCF_000190715.1. Lineage (NCBI taxonomy): Eukaryota > Evosea > Eumycetozoa > Dictyosteliales > Dictyosteliaceae > Dictyostelium > Dictyostelium purpureum. The sequence continues at coordinate 116,392 of NW_003519339.1, forward strand.
AGTTTTGAGTGGGATTTAAATTAAAACTATAATATGGAAGTATACTATATGAATATTGTGGTGGCTTTACTTTTTCATCTAAAAAAGTTTAATTTAATAATTATAATAATTATCGTAAACAGTTTAAAAACAAATTTAAGATTATAACACAAAAATGAAAAACACATTAAATACTATTTTTGAATCCCTACACTATATAATGCAATAAATGATTATTTTGATTTTTGTTATTTTAATTATTATAATATTTATTTTCTTTATATTTTGACTATATATTTTTTTTTATTTGTTTAATTATTTATTTAATTTTATTTATTAATTAATGTTATACTGTGATTATTATTAAGCTAAGATTTATTGATAAGCAAATATACTATTGTTTTTTGTTATTATGCAGGCTATTGAAAAAAAAATAAATTGAAAGAAAAAAAAAAAAAAAATAAAAAAAATGAAAAAAATCAAATTTTTTTTTTTTAAAAATCTTTTTTTTTTTTTTGTCAATGCAACTATCATTAATAAAAAAAAATTAAGAACATTTTTTTAAAGAGACGCCTAAGTGCGAGCACACCTTTAAAATATCTTCAATAAAAATATATTTTTTTTTTTATTTTAATTAAAAAATCTAAATCGATTATTATAATTTGTTTGATGTTGAGCACAAATAAAATAATTTTATGGAATGGTAAAAATTAAAAAAAATATTACTTTCAGACAAATTTTTTTTTTTGCACTTATTTAATTTTTAGATCAAATTTTTTTATTTTTTATATAATAAAAGATAGAGATAGAAATTTAATATTTATTTATAAATATTTTTAATTATTTGCAAATTTATTGTAAAATCGTTTGGAAAAAAAAAAAAAAAAAAAAAAAAAAAAAAAAATTTTTTAAAAAACCAAAAATTTTAAAATTTTTTTTTTTAAAATTTTTTATATTAATATTCAAACTTTTTTAAATAATTAAATAATAATAACAATTTAGAATAAATTTTTGGAACGAAATTATAATGAAAACTATCTAAAATCAACCCAACCAATTCCGGGGGAGGATTTAAAGAAAATTAAAGAGTTTGTCAATAAAGATAAAGATATCGAATATGATGAAGAGGATATAGCAAACATAATGATATCAGAAACAGAGGAGGAAAAGCGATATAGACAAAAAAGATTAAGGGATTTAAAGAAACTAAATTTTGATCAACAACAACAGCAACAACAACAACAACAACAAGAGGATGATGACGAGGTTTTATTTGATGAAAATGGTCAAGTTTTAATAAATACACAAAGAATGGACGAACCTTTAAATGAATTACCATATAACGATATTTTATCAAGAACAAACAGTGACCTCTTTTCAAATTATAATAAAAATAAAATATTGGGTTTAAATACAATTACATCAAACTTTGAAGAAAGTTCATTTTCACCAGAGAAAATAAGGAATGAATGTTTTTTCGAAATACCACAAAATTTAAATAGTAACAGTAACAATAGTAGTATGAATAGTTATAGTAATAATAATAGTAATAATAATAGTAATAATAATAGTAATAATAATAGTAATAATAATAATAATAATAATAACAATAACAATAATAGCGGTGTTATGAATAATAGTGGAAATAATAGTTTTGAGTTTTTAACTCCTAATATTAAAAGAACCAATACAAGTTTAACAGATTACAGTAATAATAGTAAAACAAGTGTAAATACAAGTGTAAATAATAGTAATAATAATAATATAACAGTTTCTCCAACTAAACAATTAGAAAAATTAAATGATTTAAATCAATTTTTATCAATGAACATTAACGATGTAGCAGCTTCTTCAGTATCTCCAATTAAAAGATTAAATACCGCCACATTATTTAATAGTTTTTCTTCAAGACATAAATCTCAAATGCTTGAATACCAATATGTAGGTATTTTTTTTAATTATTGTTATTGTTTTAATAGTATATTAACTTTTTAATAATATTTATTATAGTCCCAAACAGATTATCAAGCAATGCTAAATGGGGATCACAATGAAAATGATGATGGTTTTGAAATGGATCATCCACACCACTCATCACAACACATACAACATACATACCCACAAGATAATCATATGGATGAAGAAGAGGATGATGCCATAGCAAATGATTGAAATACTATTAATAATCAGTTTTTTATTTTTTAATTTCAATATTAAATATAATCATTCTTTTAAAATATTTATTTTTTATTTATTTTTTAAACAACCAGTGCAACAAAACAATAGCTCTAACCATTTCAAAAGAGATTCAATTACAATTTAATCTATATCAAGTTATATTATAAAAAAAAATAACAATGGCACCTACCTTTATAAAAAAACAATTATAATTGAGTAAACAAATAAAATAAACAATCATATAGTACAAATTCTTAAAATTATAATAAAAAAATAAAAAAATAAAAAACTATATTTTATATTAAAAATAAAAATTGGGTAATCTTTATTTAGCATCAGTTTTATGAATAGTATTCATAGTAAAAGACAATTTTAATGGATTTCCTTCGACCTTATAGTTATTTAAATCCATTAAAGCCTCAGTAGCCGATCTTGTATCTTGGAACTCTAATAAACCTAAATGTTTTGTACTTTCACTGAATATGAGAATAAAAGTATTAATAAAAAGTGTTATCAATGGTTATTATCTATATTATTTATAAATTATTAATTACATACGGTTTGGTTGGGAAGAATTTAACGTGAATTGGATAGTGAGTACCATTTTTAGCAAAGACATCTGATAATTGTTTTTCAGAGTAATGAAGTGGAACATTTAAAAAGTGTAAAGTGCTTGATGGCTTATAAGCATTTTTCCCATATGGTTGGCTGTTTAAAAATCTATTTAAAGTTGATTTAGAGTAATCTTTGGTTTTTTCAGAGTCTACAATGAAAGGATGCTTGGTGTGGTAACAATTTATTTTTTGGCCATAAATAAAAGAATGATTTAGACATTGAACAGCAATTTCAGCTTGAATACTATCGCCCATTTGAACCATAGCACTACCTTTGGAGTTGTGAAGCATTTTAATCTTGATTACATTACCATAGAGACAAAATAGATTGAATAATTTATCGGTATCAATATCTTCTGGGATTTTACTAACTGAAATTACAGGCTGGTTTACTGATTCAGGGTTACCAACTGCTGGATACATATATGGAGCTAAAGCGTTTGGATACATCATTGGAGGTTGTTGTGGTGGAATAGATTGAGCAGCAGCAGTGGCAACTGGATGATGTAAACCTGGTTTGAAATCACCGTGATGATGATGATGATGTTGTGGTTGGAGTAAATGACTACCCCCACCATATTGTTGTGGTCCACCGCCATTTATAAAACCAGCACCATGGCTAGCTCCAAATGGATTACTACCGGCTGCATGGTGGTACATTTGCATACCTTGTGGTGATTGAATCAATTGTTGGCTGTAGAAATCTGGTGTTGTATAATCTGCTGTTTTCTCATCATTTTGTTTTACATTTAATTTTGAAACACGTGCAAATTCAATTTGTAATTTACAACATTCTGTATAAATATTATAACCATTTAATGTTTCTTTGGCTGTATTTGCTGAATATGGTGAATCGAATCTATTATAATTATAATAATATTGTTTGTTTATTAGTAAGCTATATATAATTTTACAATCACTAATTTAAATCGATAATTACTCTACAAAAGCTTGTAAACCGCTTTTCTTTTGGAAAATTACAATTCTTAGTACTCTGCCATATGGTGACATTATAGTGTGTAATGTATTGGTTGTGATTGGATAAAATGGATTTAAAATTGTACACAATATAATATTTTGATTTGAGCCACCTGGGACCATTGGTTGATTTTTCTTTACATTATTTAAATGTTGACTTTTAGAATATGAAAATAAAATCTAAATAATTGAGAGTAAATAAAAAAAAAAGATTAATTTCTGCATAGATATTAAATAAAATTATAATATACTATTATTATATTATGAAAATATTTTAAATTTGGGAGTGAAAAAAAAAAGAGAAAAAAAAAGAGAAAAAAAAAAAAAATACTTTTTGATTATTAAGTAAGAATGGTTTTGTTATAGAACGGTTAATGATATTTGATGATGATTGAACTGAATCCATTTCGATTAATGCTTGGCCCATTCTTAGCATGCATACTATAGTGTTTGTTTTGTTAAATATTTTTTTGTTTTGTTTAATTTTTTTTAATTTTTTTTTTTTTTGGGTTTGTTTATAGTGTTTTGATGATGAAAAGAAAAAAAGAGGGGTGCATGCGTGACCGTAATATTTATCATAGTTTGAGAATTAATTCGTGTTTCGTTTGTATGATGATATTTTGAGTAATTTGTTTTGAAGATTTTCATTGGAGAGAAAGAAAAAAGTGGATATGGTGTAAAATAAATAATAAAAAAAAAAAAGAAATGAAGTGTTTTGTGTTAATATGAGTGAAATGAAAAAAAAGAATGAATGGATAACTCAAAAGGGAATTAATGTGATGCTGCTGCTTTTGTTGTTACTGTTACTGTTTCTATTGCTGTTGCTGTTGCTGTTTTTTTTTATTATTTTTATTATTATTACTATTTTAAAATACATACCAGCTTGAATTTTTCCAAAAGGTGATAATAAAGAATGAAGATCGCTCTCTGTTATTGTGATTGGTAAACCTCTGCAGTGCACTACTGGACTGGGTTCGCTGTTTAAGAATAAAAAAAAAACGTTAGTACATTTCCTAAAATTTTAAATCTCCAATGTATATAATAAAAACATATAAAATCTACTTACATTGATCTATCAATTTCATCACTTTCGGTTTTTAGTCTCTTTGATGAATCAGCTTCGTTATAGTTTGAAAGTGAATCAACGTTTTCAAATTCTCTTTTTTTTATATCTGTCATTTCTTTGTGTTTTATTTACAGCGTGTTAGTTAACTTTAAATGATTTAATACAATATATAAACGGATCAATTTAAATTGATTTAATTTGTTGTATAAATATAACGGTAATTATTATGATTATTATGATAATTATTATGAATAGATTCCTTATATTTTTTTGGATAAATAAAAAATAAAATTAAAAAAAAAAATTAATTTAAAAAATAATTAAAAAAATTTTTAAAAAAATATTAAAAAAAAAATAAAAAAAAAAAAATTAAAATAAAAAAAAATCTTTTTTATTATTTTCTTTTTTTTATAATCATCATATTTGTTTAATTTAATTTTTTTTCCATAAGATTTTTTCTTTGGTATTACACAAGGTATTCGATTGTGTTTTTTCAAATAACTATTTAATTGGTTTTTTGGAGGTGCCCCTATAATAAAAATAAAATGTTTAAAAATAACAATTTAAGATTAATACATAAAAGTATATAAATCCTATTATAAATAATACATCCATATAAAATATTATTAACTCTTTATTTTCCAATTAAATTTAAATTCAATTCTTTTATTATAAATATAATTTATTGTTATAATTTTAATCATTATTATTTTTTAATTTTTTTAATTTTTTTTTAAATAATTTTAAATTTTTTTTATTTTTTTTTTTAAATAATTTTTTTTTTAATTTTTCATTTTCAATCATTTAATTTAATTTACAATTGTGTGTTTTCATTAACCTTTTTTTTAAATTATAACATACTATATATATATACATATAATATTATTATTTTTGTAATATTTTATTTATAAAACTTTTTTTAAAAAAAAAAATAAAAAAAATAAATCAATATAGCAATAACAAAAATGGCATCAACAGATAAAATCAAATTAGCAGATATGAGAGAAGATTATAAAATGGGACATTTGGAAGAAGACGAACTATTAGACTCACCATTTAAAATGTTTGATTTATGGATGTCAAATGAAATCCAATGGAAGTCAGATAGAGAAGCAAATGCAATGACATTATCAACCTGCTCAATAGATTTAAAACCATCGGCTAGAATAGTATTATTAAAACACTATGATGAAAAAGGTTTTGTATTTTATACAAATTATAACAGTCGTAAAAGTAAAGAATTAACAGAGAATCCATATGCCGCATTAACTTTTCTTTGGACACAACGTCAAGTTCGTATCGAAGGTAAAGTCGAAAAAGTCTCACGTGAGGAATCTGAAGCCTACTTTAAAACCAGACCACATGCCAATCAAATTGGTGCATGGGTAAGCGAATTCCAATCATCGGAAATCACTAAAGAACAAATGGCTGATAATCAAACACGTTTAGAAAAACTTTATGAAGACAAACCAGTACCATTACCACCATTTTGGGGTGGATGGAGAGTTATTCCATCAGCATTCGAGTTTTGGCAAGGTAAAGGTGGCAGAGTTCATGACCGTATCAAATATTTACCAAGTAATGACAACACAAACTCATGGTTCCATAAAAGATTATCACCATAATATTTCAATAATAAATATGTTAATATAAAGAAAAATAAAAAACAAAAGAGTATTATTATTTAATTTTTTTGTAGTTTATTTATTTAATTTTTTTATATTTTTATTTATAGGGGGAGGGGAGGATGTTGTTTGTTATCGTTATTGTTGTTGGTATTGTTGTTGGTATAAACTTATTATTATTTAAATTTTATTATTATTTAAATTATATTATTATAAATATTAATTTTATATTTGATTTTTTATAATGTTATATTTTTTTTAACCATATGGATTATGTTATGTATGATATATTATAAAGTTTTTTTTATATAAAGATTAGGCTATGGTATATAATTAAATATAACATTTGATTCACTTGAATATTGAGTACCATCGTTAGTAACTTTAATTGTAACATCGTTGGTACTATTGACATTTGTAGGAACTGTGCAAATAATAGTACCTTTCTCGTAAAAGGTAGCAGCAACTGCAATATTACCAAAATAAACTTTCAAATCATTACCATTTGAGAAATTGGCTCCTAAAACCACAACTCTTGTGCCTACTCTAGCCATAGCTGGAATTATTTCTTGAACTGTTGGTGGTAATGGTACTAAAGTAATAATAATAATAATGAAATAATTAATAAAATGAAATAAATTTATAATAATAATAATAATAATAATAAATATTTACCATCTTGTTTATCAGTTAAATAAATTGTGTGTGAAAATACTTCGATTGGATCAGATAAAACAATAGCTTCTGGGAAAGATTGTGATTCATTTCTTACGTATCTTTTTAAAGCAAATCTTAAACGGAATAAAGTTCTTTGTTGTTGGGTAGTTGAAAGGATTTTTAATTTTTTAAATGGAGCGAAAACACCACTGCTAAATCTACTGGTTTTAGTACCATCTATACAATTGACCAATTCAGTTTGGTCGTCATTTCTTAAGAGTGTTGCTTCTACATAAAAGTTTGAAAGATTTTCATTTTCGACACCTGGACCGCAAATCATTACTTGAGGGAATGGTTTTAAAATTCTTTGATAAACAGTTGATGATGGAGGTTGACGGGCAATCTTTAAATAATAGGATCCTGATGATTCACCACTTTGGCTTGAATCATTGGAGGATAAAGAGGCGAATGTTGTTGGTTTAGATTCGATGGATGATGATTGGGGTGGGGTTGGTTTTGATATAGGTACATTTTGAATTGGTGAGGATGGTGGTTGGACTGGTGAAGAGATTTCGAAATTTTGTACAGGTGAAATTGGTGTTTCTATATTCATTGCCATAGAGGCATTATTTATATTTGTAGTTGAATCTATATTTGGGAAAAGTGGAGGTATAGTAATTGAAAAACCTGGTGATTCAACTTTAACTTGCGGTATTTTATTATTGGTTGAAATATGATTTATATTTTTAGTTAAGTTTGCTATATTATCGTTTATATATGGTACATTGGTTGATAAAATTCTTTTTAAATCTAAAAGTGTACCGGAATCTAATTGTAGGATGGCTAGTAATATTGCCAATAGCTTTCTAGATAAACTGCCAAACCAATGATGAAATTGGAAGAGATCACCAAGAGGTAAGGATACGATACCGGCTACAAAATGAATCATATCGATTGGAATATTTGGATCGAGGGATAAAAGTTTTTGTACGTGTAAAAAGGTATTGGAAAGATTACTGTCACCACCTAATGAAGTGTTAAAGGTACGAAGACGTTCAAAAGAGATGGAACGGAAGTATTCTTGAATTTTAATGAAAAATGAGAATTGGGTTTGTGGAGTGCCTGGTGGAATGATGTTGTTGGTTAAATGATGCAATTGAATGTAGGAGATCTTTGCGAATAAGTTTGCTAACTCTTTAAAATCCATAAATAATTTAAGGGCGTGGTTTGATGGATCTTGAAGGTATGAATTATAGTTGGAAAGTGATAATTGTGAGATTATCTGTGGAATATCAGAAAACATCTTTGTGAGTAATTGAAATCTGTTCTCTTCAGTCAACTGTGGTTGGATAACTTTACAAAGAAAGAATAAATGTTGAATAGACTCTTGTGATAGCATTTCAATTGAAGAGTATAACTCTAACAACTCTGTTTTAATATCTCCAGTCATAAAAGTTTGATCCATTAATTGCATTTGTTGTTGAAGCTTAAATAATTCATCTTGTTGTAACTGTTGAACTTGTTGTTGTTGTAATAGTTGTTGTTGTTGTAGTTGTTGTTGTTGTAATAATAATTGCTGGATTTGATGTTGGGTTTGCTGTTGTTGATGATGGTGATTTAATTGAATATGATTACTATGGACTGATGATAAACTTGGTTGTAATAATGGTGATGTAGTTAAATCATATCCGTTGTGCACAATAGTTGTATTGGTTGTGGTTAAAAGTGGTGGTGATATATGACCAGTTGTGGTATGATGTGCGTGTTGTTGTTGTTGTTGTTGTTCAACCTCTAACTGACTTGAGAAATCGTTAAAAGATGTTAAATTATATCTATTATTTACATTACTAATACTAGTATTTAATCCATATTGATTTACGAATCCATTTAAATCAATATTGGATTGTGATAATCTAAAATTATCAAATGAATAATATTCTTGATTTGACATTTTTATTTATTTTATTATTAATTTTATTTTATTTTTTTTATTTTTTTGTAAAAAGGAATGAATATGATTTATTATTAATTTAAATATTTATTAATTTATTAAGAAAATTTATTAGTGCTATCTTTTACTATATTCTTATTTATTTCTAAAAAAAATATAAAAAAAAATAAAACTAAATTATTTCTATTTTTATTCTATAAAATTTGAATATGAAAAATGTGATTATATGTGATTACTATTAAATTATATATCTAAAATAATAAATATTCATTGGATAAATAAATAATTAAAAATATAAAAAAAAATATGTGTGTGAAGATATTATTATTTATTATATTATATTATATATATTAATATTATTAAAATATATTAAAATTTTTTTTTTTCTATTATTATATTTATGAATATATATTTATATAAATTAATGTGATTGATAAATTTTTGATTAATGAAATAGATTATTATTAAACTCTTTTAGTTTTTTTAAAAAAAAAATAAAATATGTATTATTTTCTACACACAAAAATATTTTAAAAAATTTAAAAAAAAAATTTTGAAAAAATTTCAAAAAAAAAAATTATAAAAAAATTTAAAAAAATTAAAAAAAAAAAAAAAAAAAAAAAAAACTTTTTATTTTTTTTTTTTTTTTTTAATTGTTTTCTAATTTTATTTTTTTAATTGGGATCGACGTTGTTTAATAGGCGATTTTCCTATTATTGGTGATATTTCTTATTTTTAAATTTAAACTTTGGTAATAAAATTGTATATCATATATGAAAAATCTTCTCGTTTGATTCCAATACTTTGGTTACCATCATAACCTGATGCAAAGAAAAAATGTAATTTACATATATTTTACCCTTGCAATAATTAACTCAAAGTATAATATTTCATCTTCCTCGTGGTTTACTTTAATTGTATAAATAAATAATTATTTTTTTACATTTTCATTCAAATTTTTTTTTTTTTATTTGTAATGTGTAACGATAGAAGGTGGTTTTTATTGGTAATATTGATTTGATTGCAATATTTTTTATTTTTTAAAAAAATACAGTTTTTTTTAACGCATATAAAAACACCTGCATAGCTATATCATAATTCAGCGAATCAAAAAATATCTAAAAATTGACAGTAAATAGTTTTTTAATTTTTTTTTTTTAAATTCTTTTTTATTTTTTTTTTTTAGATATTTTTATTTTTTGATATTTTTTAATTTTTTTTTTTTTTTAAATTTTGTTTTTATATTTATTTTTTTTAAATGTATAAAAAGTAAAATGGATAAAACGTTGTGCACATAAACATATAATACTCGCAGTTCACATAAATGGGATCCGAAAATATGCTGCCAAAAAAAAACATGTGATACCAACAGAATATTTATAGCCTTTATTATCAAATTGGTCTTATTCAACCTTTAATAACGACATAACGAACGAAGACCTACCACCCTTGCCAACAACCGTTAAAATATTAAAGCTTGTTAATATTAATAGAAAATTAACACCATTATCAATACCAAACAGTGTAACAAGCCTAACCATAGAATACTTTACAAAACTAAATCTATCGAAACATACCATCCCACCAAGTGTAGAGAAATTATCGCTAAGATATAAAACCTTCGCCATGCACAGTCAAGACTGCATACCTCCAACCGTTCGTATACTCAAAATCAAAGGTAACTTTACCCAGGAACTATCGCCTAGTTGGATACCACCATCGGTACATACTATTAAACTACCCTCTAAATATTTCTTTAAATTGGATTCAGCGCCACCATCCGTTACGACCATCAAAAGATATAAAAAAAGAAAAATTAAAAAAGACTTTAGTTATAAATACGCAAAATATTTAAAATAAACAATGATACCAAGAAGTCACCAACAATCGAAATTACAACCTTTAAAAATCAAAAAAACCAATCGATATTATTAGAAACGATATCAATTAAAATTTAAATAATAAATAAAAATAATATTATTGTTTAAAAAAAAAAATTTATAAATACTACAACTTATTATTAAAAAAGAAATAATTAAAAAAAAAAAAAATTAAAAAAAAAAAAAAAAAAAGAGATATTTTAAAACTAAAAATTATAATATATTTTATTTAAACTATTCATTCCATTCTACCGTATGAATTTTCTTTGGCTATTTCTTCTAATCTGATCTCTCTTTTTAATTGCTCGACTCTTTCTCTATTAACTCTGATTGTCTCCATAATTGATCTAGATCTATTTTTCATTATTTCACCATGTTTTTTGTGGAGACCTATATGGAATTTTAAAACCTCTTGTTTGTGGACTTTTTTGGCATGGCTTTCAACTTTTTGTTTATAATTTTCTGAAGCTAATGGATACTTTTCGAAGACCCTGGAAACTGTGTGGCACATTTTCATCTTTTTTGATTCTATTTTGTTTAAGATTTCGTTTTTCTTTTCATTTAAAACATTTTTATGTTTTTGGAAAGCCTCGTTGATCTCTTTGTGGTCTTCTTCTTTTTCTTTAATTAATAATTCAATTTCGGTGTTAAGGACCTCGACTCTAATGGACTTCATATTAAATATGGAAGTTTCATCATCATTTTCTATTTTTCTTTTAAAATTTTTTTTTGAATTATATGTATTATTATTAACATTGTTATTATTGTTAACATTATTATTATTGTTAACATTATTATTATTGTTAATATTATTATTATTATTATTGTTATCCATTTTTTTTTTTTTAATATATAAATTATAGCCAATATTATTATTATTTAATTTTTTTTTAAGGAGATTACTATAAAATTTTATATGAGATTTTTTTAAGGTGATTGTTTTGAAAAATTATTTTTAAAAGAAACAATAATTTGTTTTTATAATCAATTTTTTTTTATTAATTTACTTTTCTAAATTTTAGTAGATGATTTAAATACCAAAAAAAGAAATAAAATTAAATAAAAAAATTAAAAAAAAATAAAATTTTAATTCGAAAAAGTGTGGGTGGGGGGGTACTCGCAGCACGAAAAATTAAAACCTCATAAAAAAAATCTAATCATAAAAAAATGAAAATTAAAACACTATGATTAATTTTAATATGAAAAAAAATTTAAAACACTATGATTAATTTTAATATGAAAAATTTTTTTTAAAAAACTATGATTAATTTTAATATGAAAAAAAAATCCAATATAATTTTTTATTATTAATTTTTTTCTTTTTTTTATATTATATTCAAAAATTTTTATATTTTTCAATGATAAAAAGATCAATTGTCAAAAAAAAAAACTAATAAATAATCATAAATACTTTCGTAACTGCAGTATTTATATTAAAGTATATGTTTTATTACCAATTATTATTTACTAATTTTTTTTATATTATTAAAATAGTATTTATTGCTTAATTGAATTAAAATTGAATGTTGTTAAAATGTGATTAAGTTTTTTTAGTATATTTTAAAAAAATTCAATTCTTTTTTTTATAAAATATTACGGTAGTAGAGTAAATTAATTTAGGCTAAATTACTTTATGCCATTTTTTTTTTCTTTTTTCTTTTCTTTTTTCTTTTCTTTTTTTTTTTTTTTTTTATGATTATAAAAAAAAACCAATAAATTATTTAAATTAAATTCTAATTATATTATTGTTTATAATTTTTTGGTAACCAGATAAATTACTTTTTGTTCTGGTTTCATAAAAAGTTGAAAAAAAAAAAAAAAAAAAGAAAAAAAAAAAGAAAAAAATAAAAAAAAAAAGATTTTTTTTGACATGAACAAAATTCAAAAATGATTTAATTTTTAATTTTTTTAATAATATACTTTCAGACCATTAACCATTTAAATAATAAACAATCAGATTATGATGGCTTTTGGCGAAAAAAGACAAATTCGAATGTAAAGGTGGAAAAATAATAAAAACAAATAAAATAAATAATTACAAGTTAAAATATAAATAATTTTTAGATAATTTATTTAGATGAAGTGGACCAGGAAATTTATTTTTATATAATTTTATATATATTTGCGAAATTTACAAATTATTTTACCAACTCTAGTGAAATTAAATAGTTTTATATAATTTGGGTTTTTTTAAAAAAATAAAAACTATAAATAAGAGGTAATTTTTTTTTTTTTAATCATTCATCCAACAATCTTTTATATTTAAAAAATAGTTAGTTAACATTAATAACCCTTTGTTAATAATAGTAATAGTAAATAAGTAATAGTAATAGTAAATCAGCAATAGTTTTTTTTTTTTTTTCCCAATTTTATCAAAAAAGTTTTTAATAACTGCAATCAATCCATCAACAAAATGAGATTCTTATTCTTTTTAATTGTCTGTGTTTTAGCTTTCGCCACTAGCGCTGTTCGTGCTATCGATTGCGAAATGTGCCAATATGCCTTCAGCGTTACTGAAGATCTCCTCTACCAAAATGCTTCAGTCGTTGATATCCTTCCAGCTTTAAGTTCAGCCTGTAACTACCACGGTGAAGAATTTGCCGAAACCTGTAATGAAATTGTTGACAACCTCGGTTTCGTCTTATTAGACAAAGCCAACGAACAAGAAAATGCTCTTGAAGCTTGTTCAGATTTAGGTGTTTGTCAAGTTGAAAATGATCTCCTCAAGAAACACCACTGGAAGAAACACTTAAGACCACACAAATGGAACCCATTCAAGAAATTAAAGTGCTCAGCCTGTAAACACATCGTCAAAGCTGCTGAAAAAGCCATCAACAAAGGTACTGATGAAGGTAAACACTTTGCTTCATCTGAATGCAAACACTTAGGCAAACCATTATCCCACGTCTGTAACAAAGTAAGATATATAACTTAAAAACTGACAAAACGAAAGTTCACATACTAATTAAAATTTTTTTTTTAATTCGAAAATTAACAGTTAGTTGGCAAGATCTTCCACAAAGTTATTGCTGAATTAAAGAGACACGAAAACCCATCCAAAATTTGCAAGAAACTCCACATGTGCAAATAAATGGTTTGACCCATTGATTAAATCCAATATCCTTTGGATTTCTTTGTACCTATTTACCCATTATTGTTTTTTAAATATGAAAGGAAAATAATTTTAAATAAAATAGAGCACAAATTTTTTTTTTTTTTTAAAAAAGTATTTTAGTCTTTTACTTTTTTTAGTGTATTATTATTTTATGGAAATACTTTTTATATAAACTAAAAATAAAATAGAATTATTAAAATAGCGGCATGTTTGAAAAAGAAAAAAACAGCTGTTATTGATGATGACGATTATAACTGTTATAGTTTATTTTTATTTATTAATTCATTAAAAATTTTAATAATTGATTTTTGATTTATAATTACTACCATATCAAACAATAGTTTATTTTCTAGATAATGTTGATTTAGAGGTGTTGTAATAATTTGATTTAAGGAAGGAGGAAGTGGCATTTTAATTGTATTTTGATTATCTATGATTAAAGTTTCAATTGATTTCGGTAGCCAGTCTTCGGAAATAAGTTGTGTAAAGTTTCTACCCAGTTCTAATAAGGTGATCGATGGTGGGAGTGTGGGCCTATCTTTATTTGTATTTATAATTTTTTCGCAATAGTAGTAACCAATTTTTAAAGATTTTAAATTTGTTAATGATGATAGATTTGTTTTTTCAAATGGTTCAGTTTTTAAAATGATTTCTAGACAAACTAATGAATTTGGGAACTGTGTAACGGTGCTTAATCTGAGTTTAAGTGATTTTAAATTTTTGAAAACTGAAAAGTTGAAATTGATATAAAACTTTTTACATTTCGAAAAATCTAGTTCAGTAATTGTTGTGTAGAATTGGTCTGATGCTGATGTTCCGTATATTAAGCTGTTGTGATGGTTAAATGGGGCTTGAGTTGGGTTAAGATATTTGAATGTTGTAACGTTGTTATTGTGTGGTAATTTTTTTAAATATCTAATATCATATGATTTTAATACAGTTACACTTGGTGGAATGGTTGAAGCTTTAATCTTGAGTGATTCACAAATTGTTAAATCGGTGACGGTTTGTGAAATTGATGAGATACTTAATGGATGGTCTAAAGTAGCAAGTTTAAAAAGGAGATAGTTTGGTATAAAGTTATCTTTTTGTGTTACAACTGATTTCTTGAACCCATTTAAAACTAGCTTTTCTATATTGGTTGGTAATATGTTCACACCACGTACCATTGTGTGTTGGTTAAAAGACTTTCCAAACTTGAGAGTTTTTAAACTACTTGGAAGACAAGAGGGAGATTTAAATGGTCGATTAAAGTGATAGCCAAATTTCAAATAGACCAATGTGTCTGGTAGGATATTCTCTTCTATGGTTTTGTTGAATTGGGAACCGAATCTAATATACTTTACTTGTGGCGGAATAATGCCAGCATAGGATATCTCTTGATTGAAGGCATATCCAAACTTTATGTACTCCAAAGCATCTGGTAGGCAATGCGGTGATAATAGAGTGTTAAAATGATCACCAAACACAACCTTGACAACACTGGAAGGAATAACACCCTCTTGCAACTCTTGATTGAAATGACTCGAAAATATTAAAGTCTTCAATGTCATTGGCAATACCCCAATACCAATAGGTTTGTCAAACGAAAAGCCTAAATCCAAACACTGTAACCCATTGAACTGATAATGTGAGATGGTTTGATTATAACTCTGGTTAAACTTGAAGTGTTTGAACCTTGTTACACCAGCAGTAGAATTTGGGTCCACTAAAAAATCTGTCGGTAATTTTTCATCGAATGATTTACCATCAAATTCAATACACTCTATATTTGGTGGCAGTGTCTTTAGTTTGTTGATTACCATTTCCTTGTTCACATTAAATATGTTTATTTTAACGGAATATAGATACTCTTTGAACATATAATGCCTATAGAGTTTCAGAGAACTTAGGGGTAAGCTATCTTCAAATATCTCTATAGGCTCAATAAATAAAAACCTTGTGCTGTAATTTTTATTAAAAATTCTCAAATGTTTAAATATTATTTTTTTAATATATATATTATGAAAAACATTATAAAAGAGCGATGATAATATTGGATTATAACTATTATTTTCTATGTTATTATCACTATTAATACTATCATTTTTATTATTACTATTGTTATTACTACTAATATTCATTATTTTTAAATGATACAATTGTTTTATCCATATTGTGTGCAGTGGGGTGGTGCAGCGGTGTTAATAATATCCAAATTATTATTAAAAAAAAAATTAAAAAAAAATTAAAATAAATTAAAAAAATAAAAATAAAAATAAAAAAAAAATAAAAATAAAAAGAAAAAAAATCCCTCATAAAAGAATCAAATACAATTATCTCTTTCAAATATATATTTATATAATATATTTATATAATATATTTATATAATATATTTATATAATATATTTATAAATATCTATTCACAAATTATATTTTTGTTTTCAAACGAATAAAAATTGAAATTTAATTATTTTTTCCAAGCAAGAAGATTATTAATAATTTTCTTTATTTTTTATTTTAAATTTATTAAAATGGTTAGTGTGATCCAATCTTATTAAAAAATATCACATGCGTAATACGATTATGTGAAAAAAAAAAAAAAAAAAACAAAAAAAAAAAAAATTAAAAATATTAAAAAAAACAAAAAAAAAAAAAACTATTTTTTTTGCAAAGTCCAGTATTGATCAAAAAAGCTGGGTAAGATAGTTTTAAAAATAAATTAAAAAATGTAAAAATTAAAAAAAACAAAAAAAACAAAAAATAAATTTAAAATTAAATTAAATAATAAACAACAGGGTAAAATTAAAAAGTAAAAAAAAGATAGTTTTTTTTTTGTTTGTACAATGTATAAAGAAATTAATGATGAAGGGTCACTACCAACCAACATAAAATAATATCAAAAAAGAAATAAACTAAAAAAGAGATAAACCAGGATTGGAATTTTTATTATTTTTTCTATTATTTTTTTTTTACAATGGTTTTTTAAAAAATATAAATACCAATAGTTGTAAATTTTTTTTTTATATCCAGTTTTATATTTTTATTTTTATATTAAACAAATAAATAAATAAAAGCAGTATTTGTAATAATAATAGTATTTTTCAAATAATAATAGTATTACATTAATTTCCTTTATACTCTAACTTCCTCCTCCATTTATTTGTCCTCTTCTTGTTTAATTTTTTATATTTTTTTTTTTTTTAATATCAACAAATCAATCAAATCCTCAACAAAATGAGATTCTTATTCTTTTTAATTGTCTGTGTTTTAGCTTTCGCTACCAACGCTGCCCGTGCCTTCGAATGTGACATGTGTCAATTCGCCTACAGTGTTACTGAAGATCTTGTCAACCAAAATGTCTCAGTCACTGAAATCATCCCATTCGTCTCATCAGCCTGTAACTACCATGGTGAAGAATTCTCAGGTGCCTGTGAAGAAATTGTCGATACCTTCGGTTTCGAATTAATGAACAAAGTTGTCGAACAACAAACTGCCGTCGATGCCTGTACTGATTTAGGTGTCTGTGAATTCACCCCAGGTCTCCTCAAGAAACACCACTGGAAGAAACACTTAAAACCACATAACCCATTCAAGAAATTAAAGTGCTCAGCCTGCAAACACGTCGTCAAAGCTGCTGAAAAGACCATCAACAAAGGTACTGATGAAGGTAAATCATTTGCCCACTCTGAATGCAAACACTTAGGTAAACCATTATCCCATGTCTGTAACAAAGTTGTTGACAAAGTCTTCCACAAAGTTGTCGATGAATTAAGAAGACACGAAGACCCAAATAAAATCTGTCACAAAGTCCACATGTGTTAAATTTCGATTATTTAAAAAAAAACCTTTTTTTTTATTTTTAAAATAAATAAAATAAATAAAATTTATTCTATTGTTTAAATAAAATAGAACCAACAATAATAATATTATTTTTATACAGTATATATATAGTTATAGTTTTTTAAAATATTTTTTTTATTTTTTGTTTTTTTTTTTATTATTTTAAAATTTATATATTTTATAAATATAATAAATTAAAACAAATAATAATAGATAGATATTAATTAAACAAATGGAAGCAAAACCCATTTTCTTTAATGAACCACTTTGTGTATTGAACATGTAAAAGCTTGAGAAAAACCATGGAAATATGAAAAGGAACCCTAAAATAAGAGTACATTGACAATAAAATATGTCATGGGCCACTACATCTTCTGGTGAAATAATTGAAAATGTTCCAACATTACCAATGTTACTTTTTCTAACATTTGAACCAAAATCTATAGTTGAATCAATTGTAATTCCATTGTTTTTATCATTATTATTGTTATTGTTATTGTTATTATTATTATTGTTATTGTTGTTATTGTTATTATTACTATTATTTATAGTATCATAACTTGCATCTATATCAATACCTGCCATTCTTGATAATATTTGATTTTATTGATTATTTGTTAAAATAATTAAATAAATAAATAGATAAATAAATATGTAAATAAAAATGTAAATAAAAACTTGAAAGAAAAAAAAAGAAAAAAGGTTTAAAAATGTAAAAAAGAAATAAAGGTTTAAAAAAAAAAAAAAAAAAAAAAACTAAATACTATTTTTTATTTATTATTATTATTTCTTATTATTTCCTTTTTTATTATTTTATTTTATTTTTAAAAATTTAATTTTTTTTACATTTTAAAAAAAAAAAAAATAAATAAAAATACTAATGCTTTTTTAGAAAACTAAATAACGCTAATTTTAACTAATCAATTAATTATTTTATTTTATTTTTAAAATTATAATGTAATTGTATGGTGGTTTATATACAGGAAAAAAAAAATTTCTTTTTTTTTTTTTTTTTTTTTTTTTTTTTTTTTTTTGGGGGGGGATATATTCCCTTGGTGGAAAAATAGATTAAACTTTGCCGTAAAGTTTTGCTTCTTTTTTTTCCATGAGTTTATCTTTTCCAGAGAAATAATGAAGAAAGTAATATTTGAGTTCTATTTCAAATGAAACTAATGCGTTGTCTTCCTTTTTGAAATTTGATCCGTCTGATTTTTCTACTTCAACACAAAAATTGAAAATATTAAAAAGATGGTATTTTTCATTTGTGTGAAGAGAAGCTGATTCACATGTTCTACCAAAATCTGTATCTTGACATGGAACAAATGCGTGTGGTGTTTCCTCTAAAATAAATAAATAAACATTAATATGTATTATAAACAAATAAATATTAATATGTATTATATAAGAATACCTACTTAATAAAAGTTCAGTTGGATAAATAGATGGATGTGAATAAATTTTATTAGATTCGAAAATTGGTTTTGGAATTGGGTCATCTTCACCATTTGATTTCTTTTTTGAACCATTAACTAAATGTTGCTTGACACTCGAACAATTTACAGAGGTGGTATTTGAGGGAACTAAAATATTGAAAGATTTCTCTTTGAAAGATAAACCTAAAGACTTTGGTAAACCACTGAAATGCAATACAATTGGAAATGGGTTGTGATTAATGCAATTTGAAACTGAAAATCTATTGAGGAAAATTTGGGAGAAATCTGGAAATCTATGATCGATTGGATCTAAAAATATTTGTGAGTCATCATTTAAAGTATTTGAGACATCAAATTTAAATAATCTATTTTTTCTAATATTTAACTGTGAACCTTTTTTAAAGCTGACCAATAGTTTTAATATCGAGTTTTTTTCTAACTTCTTGAGAACTGGATTCTTTGTAATTGGATCTATAATTGTATGTTCTTTCTTTTTCTTTTCTTTATATGGGGTAATATCTCCATCGATGGTCAATTTCTTTAAATTCTCTTCAACCCTTTTACTGAATCTAGGTTCATACAATCTTTTCTTATTAACCTCAGAATCTGGTATAAAATCTAAAACTTCAAACGACATTTTTTTTTATAATATATATTTTATTGTATTATTAAATTATTTATTTTTTTTATATTATTTATTTATTTTTTTTATATTATACTATTTACTATTATTTACTACTATTCACTATTATTTACTATTATTTACTATTATTTATTGCTTCTATTATTATTTAATAGGAGTAAATATTTATATCTATACGCTATGGAATTTGTAATAAATTATTATTAATAAAATTTTATTTGTTTTTTTGAAATAAATTTAAAAAATAAATTAAAAAATTTAAAAAATAAATAAATAAATAAATAATTTTGAACAACAATTATTAAAAATGTTATAATGAAATTTTATAAGCACAATGGGTGAGGGTGTTTTAAAATTTTTCGAAATATAAAAAGAAAAAATAAAAAATAAAAAATATTAAAAAAAATAAAAAAAAAATTATAAAAAATTATAAAAAATTTTTTATAATTTTTTTTATTTTTACATAATTATTTAAATTACCAAAAATTAATTATTATAACCATTTGTATTTTTATGATTATTTTATCCAAATATTTATATAAAATAAACAAATTAAATAAATTAAAAAATAAAATAAAAAAATAAAAAAATAAAAATAAATAAATACTTATAAAAATTAATAATGGAGGATATTAAAGAATTTGAAGATTGGTATAATATATTAAAAATAGAATCAACGGCTACAACCAATCAAATTCAAAATGCATACAGAAAATTAGCTAAAATATACCATCCAGATAAGAACAAAACAACAGAGGCAGTTGTAATGTTTGAAAAGATATCGATTGCACATACGACATTATGCAATGAAGAAAAGAGGAAATTATTTGATTCTCAATTATTTGCAAAAAAAGAAAAGAAGAGAAAAGAGATGGAAATGGGTAACGCTAGAAAAAAGATGAAAGAGGATTTACTATCACGTGAGAGTATACATAAAAAACGAAAAGACAACGAAGAATTACAGCGTAAACATGTGGAGCAACAGAACGAACAATTTAAACAAGATTTTATAAATCAAATAAATAAACAAATGAAAGAGGAGCAACAAAAACATCGAGATCAATTTAAAAAGGATCAGGAGTATCAGTTGGTTGTTAAATTAAAATGGAAGTCCAAACTAAACTATACCCAAGATTATATACAAAATTTATTGGCCAGTTACGGTGAAGTCGACTCATTCACCTTTGTAGAAACTCCAAGCTCTTCTTCATCTATAGCGTTGGCTGGTTTCCAATTACTGGACTCAGTTTTACAAATTTTATTAAATAAAGACGATCTAAAAAGCAAATATAAAATTAAAGTCGAAAGATTTAAAGGATCCAATAATGGCGACTCAACAGATAATATAATATTTACAAATTCAAATTCGAATGGAGTTAACACCAATACTGCTACAAGTACATTTAAATCATCAAACTCAACAACTACAACCACCACCACAACAACAACAAATACTTCCTCATCATCATCATCATCATCAATCAGCCCAAATATAACAATAACAACAACAACTAGTAATAGTAATAGCAATACAAAAATACCAGATTTAAATTTTGATGATGATGACGAAGACGATATCTTATTAAAAATGAAAAGTTTTAAGAAATAATAAAATAATAATATTATTACATTGTATTATAATATTCTAAAAGCATAACTATTATTCATCTATAGTATATCAATGATATGTTTGATTAAATTTTGTATATTTAAATGTTTTTTTTTTATTTTTTTTTAAACTTTTTTTTTTCTACATGAAAAGGTAATAAGACATACTTTATAACGTGTATATATTATTTATTTGTACAAGTAATGTAATATTATATTGTTTATTTGTTTGGGTTTGGATTTGGATTTGGATTTATATATATATAATAAATAAATAGTTTTTTTTTTTTTGTATTTTTTTTTGTATCAACCGATATTATTATTACTTTTAATTATTTTGAATTTGTTGATTTTTTTTTAAAAATTGAATTGGTTTAACTTCTTCGAGTTGAACTATTCTATTAATACGATTTGACTCTTCTTCTAAAAGGTCACCTAAAATTTGAACTTGTTCATATTGATCTTTTGAGAGATCAGCTGAAATTTGTGGAGCACCCCATAATGGAGCACGTTTACCAGAGGCTTCTTCTTGAACCTTTTGTTGTAGTTTACATAATTTAATTTGGTGGTCTTCTAATTGGTCACGAAGTAAGAGGAGATTTGAAAGGAACTTTTGGTTCTCTTGATCACGTACCATTTTTTCCATTACCATACGTTCAAAACGTTGAATACGTAACTCTTCAGTGTACATTTGTAATTGATCTTCGAGTTCAAACATCTTTTTGATTGAAACTTGCTCTTTTTCTACAACCTCTTTGACATGCTCCATCAAGATCTCGGTTTCACTCTTTTGTTTTTTCTTTTTAACTTCATAGGCATTGTAAAACATAGAGGTGTATAACATCACAGTACGGTCGTCTACCATTCCATTAACTAAATCTTCGGCATCTAAAAGCTTAGGGATGTTTAAGTTCTTTTCGGCGAAATCGAAAACTGCATTCAAACGTGCAATAGAGTCGACACCACTGCCTGCTAAATCGTCAAATAAAGATGTGGATGATTGGTCACTTGATAATTGTTTTGCCATCGATAAAAAGGCCATTCCGTCTTTAAATCCATTCTTGAATTGTGTGACATTGATACCAGTTAAATTGGAGCACCATTTTAATAAATTATTCTCTGCTTCGATTTGCTCTTGAGCTATACCTGATGAGGATAAATCTTGCTCTCCTCCACTGCCGCTTGTATTTCCGTCTGCTCTAATACCTAAAATTCTAAACTTTCTATATAATGACCATAAAAATCCAAATATCATCTTTTTATTACCATCATAAAAATCCTCTGCTCCTATACTTCTATTTTTAATATTTAAATCCTCTTCAATAAACCATAATGCAATTGAAATATTTTGAATTCTATTAATCTTTTATTTTTTTATAAAAAAAAAAAAAATTAATATTTTTATATATATTAATTTATATCCTATCATTTAATATACATACTTTATCTTTTGGTTCTGGATTAAACTTTCTTCTACATTTTTTATTTGATACCAACTCTAAGAAATAAATTAATTTGGTGCCATCTGAAAAATCAGTGGCTATATTTTCAATTTTTAAATTTTTTTTTACTAATAATGAATTTACCCAATTTAAGAATGCCTTTATTTAAAAATAATAATGTTAGTATTTAAAACAAATGCTCTATTCTATTATAATACTCTTTACCTTTTCTTGTGCTTGCTCCCATCTATTTTGAGCGATTTGGGTTTGACTCATTCCAGTGGTTGTGCTACCTTCGTGTGATGAAGTTGACATCTTTAATACTTTGTTTATTTATTATTTTTTTTAATTATTGTGTTATATAATTTTATTAAAAAAAAAATTACAATTATGTAAATTCTATAATTATCTCTATTTTTAATGATTGGGAAAAAAACTTTTTATTTTTTTTTTTGTTTTATTTAAAAATAATAAAAAAATAAAAAGAAAAAAAAAAATTTTATTTTTTTAGATTTTTTCTTTTTTTTTTTTTTTTTTTTTTTTTAATCATTATTTTCATTATTATAAATTGTTTTTAGATTATATGCGCATGTGTTTTTTTTTTTTTTAATGATAACATTATCATTAAAAAAAAGAAAAAATGAGAGAGGGGGGAAAATTTAACTTTATTCACCCCCCCACTTTTCAGCCCAACTTGGGTAAATAAAATAAATCTAGATTAAAAATAATATCCCATTTGATTGTATATTTTTTTACACACTTTTTTTATCCCAATAAAAAATACTTAACAATATTATTTTTATTGACTTCATTCAAAAAAAAAAAAAAAAAAAACTAATTAAAAGTATATGATATATTTTTATTTGTTTTGAAAAAAAAATAAAAAGAAATAAAAAGAAAGAATATAAAAAATATGATATTTAAAGTTTTTTTTTTTTTTTTTTATACTTTTAAATATAATAAAAAAAAAAAAATTTTGAAATTATAAATTTTTTATTTAAAACCATTATTATTTTTTATAAATAACCAATTTGAATATTATTTAATTTTGAATATGTTGTTAATTGTTTTAATAATTCGGTGTTATTGATAGTACCATTTATATTGATTATATTTGATTCTAAATTAAATATTTTTAATTGGCTATTATTTTTTAAAGTTGTTAAAACGATTTCAATAATTTCATTTGAAAGAGTTATTTGATTTTGTGATAAATTTAAAGATTTTATATTTTTAAAATCTTTTGATTCGTATCTAAATTTATCGTTGCTATTTACAATTATATTATTACTATTATCGATATTATTATTAATATTATTATTATTATTATTATTATTAATTTCTATAATATTGTTATTACCTATTATTAAATTTTCTTGAAAATCGTTTAATAATAAATTTTTTAAACCATTATTTCCAATTTTATTTAATGAAAGATTTAATTCTTTTAAATTGGTTTCTTTGAGAATTTGATAAAAATATATGCAACCATTTTCCCCAATATCGTTCATTGATAGATTGAGAGTTTTAATTGTTTTATTTGAAAGTAAACTGGTGCACAATATCTTTGAAGCATCGGAATCAAATTTATTTGAAGATAAATTAATATTTTCAATTGAACGATTTTGAGAAATGGCTTTTGAAATTTGTTTTGCGCCTTCCAAACCCAATTGATTTGAACTAAGATCAATTGTAACAATCGAACAAACTGACAATGAGAGTGCATTGGTTATAAATTTAATACCTTGTTCTTGAATTGAGTTTCTAGTTAGATTGATGGACTTTATGGATTTGTTTGATTGTAAGGCCATACCAATTCCCGATGCACCATCATTTCCTAATAGGTTACCCCAAAGGTCAATCTCTACCAATGAGATGTTATCTTTTAAATACTGACAGATATAGTTGCTACCCATGCTACCAATAGAGTTACATCTTAGATCTAATTCTTTAATGGTCTTATTTTGAGACAATGCCGATCCAATTTCTTTAGCTCCCTCATCACCAATTTCATTATGTGATAATGATAGTTTGAATAATGATTTGGTGTATGGTAAACCCTTTGCCATTTCAATGGTACCTGTTTTACCCAAGCTGTTATATGATAAAATAATTTCTCTAATGGTAGAATTGTTCTTGAATAATTGTCCCAATGGCTTGCCTGATTTACTACCCAAACCACAATAAGACAATCCTAAAAACTTGATACTTTCATTGGTCTCTAATGCTTTGGCCAATCTTTCGAATCCTACATCACCAATTTTATTTGAAAATAAATTTATACTTGTTAAACAACTTGAAGGTCTTGAAAACACGTTGATGATTACTTCAATGTAGGGTAGCTTCATTGGCTCTCCATCAATAACACTTAATTGCTTCATCGATGTCATTTTATTTAATTGTTTAAAACATTCTAAACTTGGTAATTGTTGATTTCTATCCAATTTTATACTATCCAATATTGATAAACCAATTTCATTCCAAAGCTTACATGTTTTTATTATATTACTAAATTCTTTATGGTTTGGTATTTCAATTTTATAAGATTTTATAATTATTTTAAATATTAAAATTAAAATTTCAATTGGTAATGAGTTTATAATATTTATATTATTATTATTATTATTATTATTATTATTTAAATTATTATTATAGTTTATTATATTATTATTTTTTTTTATTATAACTATATCATCGATATTATTTTCTTTTTTTAAAATATTTTTAATTTTTTTTGAAATATTCCATTTTGTTATTTTCATTTTGGTAATATATATGGTTTGGATTTGAACTTATATTTATATTTGAATAATTATTTTTGGTTTTACTACTATTTATTATTTTTTTTTGAATTTATGAAAAAAAATTTTTTGAATTTGGAATGAAAAAAAATTTTAAATTAAAAAAAAATGAAAATTAATAAAAAAATTAAAATAATTTGTAAAAATTATAATAAAGGTTTAAAAATTATATGAAAATGAAACGTATGTGATAATGAAAAAATAAAAGTAGAAATTGTTTTTTAATAATAATAAATGGCTTTAATGTGGAAAAACAATAGTTTTTAAAATAAAAACAACAGAAACAGATTAAATGCGTTGATGTGATTGATTTATGCAGTTGTTTTATTTTAATTGAATTATTATTTTCATATATAAATTATATCTATTTAAATATATATTTATTAACTAATACACATATATGTATATTCAATTGTACTTTTTTTTTTTTTTTTTTTTTTTTTTTTTTCCTGAATTTAAAAATAATAATTTAATTTAAAAAAAAATAAAAAAATAAAAATTAAAAAAAAATAAAATTTAAATAAACAAAAATATATATATATACATATATGTATATATTATATTTTTAGAAAATAGTCATTTTTTTTTTGCACATAAATTTTTTTTATCTTTTTATCTTTTTTTATATGAGAGTGCGAAGAAGAGTGCGTGTTGTTTTTAAATGTGAAAGTGTGTTATTAATAAAATTTATATGAGAGTGTGTGTATTGTTAGGTAATAGTGTGTGTTGTTAAGTGAGAGTGTGTGTGAATTTGATATGAGGTGTTTATTATATTTATAGCACAGTTTAATTAATATATAAATCTTTTTTTCTCTTTATATAAAAGGAATAAACAACATTGTATAACTTTAAAAATGGATTAAACATTATCTTTTTTTCGTATCACCAAATTAACATAAAAGATTGTGTATTTTAATCGATAATGTGAGTGGAATTTTTAAAAGTGTTTTCTTTATTTAGAGCTATTTAATTTCTTTGATTACAAATGTGTTAACATTAAAAAAAAAAAAAATTTATGTGGGTGTTTTATTAATTATTTCCAAGTTTGTCAATATTTTTTTTTTATTTTTTTAGGCCAATAATATTTTTTATTTCTATTAATAAAGTAGGTGAGAACTTACAATATATTTTCTCTA
The DNA here is from genome assembly GCF_000190715.1 of Dictyostelium purpureum. NCBI lineage: Eukaryota > Evosea > Eumycetozoa > Dictyosteliales > Dictyosteliaceae > Dictyostelium > Dictyostelium purpureum. The sequence goes on from NW_003519339.1 coordinate 143,320, forward strand.
CTATTAATATTACTATTTAATGAAAAAATATAATTTAACAATCTTTTTATATAAAAAAAAAAATTGATATGAAAAAAAAATAAAAAAATAAAAAAAAAATTAAAAAAAAAAAAATATTATAATTTATTTTAGTACGACTTTAACATATCTATTTATGAAATATCTAACAACATTGCCCATTATAAAAAAATAACAACATAACCCCCACCCATTATAAAAAAAAATGTTTTTTTTTGTGTGTGTTAATTGGATTAAAATTTTATTGCAGTTGATGCTGTTTATTGTTGGTGTATTGTTAAATTTGATCAAATATAGTAAAAATAAATATCCAAAGAAAAAAAAAAAAAAAAAAAAGACAATTTTTATGAAAAATTCGAATTTTTTTCACATACATTATTATAGTGATTATTAATATTTAAATTGTGTATGTATTGTACTTTACAATATGCAAGTTTTTTTTTTATTTTTTAAAAACAAAATTTTTTTTTTAAATTTTTTTTTAAATATGTGCACACCATCAAAATTTTGCTACAACAACCAAATATCTTAAAAAATTATGATACCCCAACGAATCCCCTCAAAAAAAAAAATACCAATAGAAATTCGAATTTTTAAAATGGGGGGTGTAATTCGAAATTTTATAACAATCTCTTTTCCTGAGATAAAAATGTGATTGGAAAAAAAAAAAGATTTTTTTTTTTTTTATAAATTTTTTTTCTTTTGATTTTTTTTTTTAAATTTTTACAATAATTAAAACAATCAACTCCTGATTTTTTTTTTTTTTTTTTTAGATTAAAAACTATTTTAAATAATAACACAATCGTAAAAAAATAATAAAAAAAAGTGTATTAACTTTTTTCTTTTTTGTGTGGGGTAATGTTATTTTTTTATTATTATTTTTATTAAGAGGAAATGAATGTGGAAAATATGTGTATTTAGTTGTTTTTTTGTCGTTTTCATATTATAATAAAATGTTATTATGTTTTTTTTTGTTTTTAAGGTTTTGTGATATTTAATTTATTATAATTATAATTATTTCTGTGAAAATTTAAAAATGATATTTTAAAAATTTTTAAAAAGAAAAAAAATAAAAAATAAAAATCAACGACAAACATGATAAGTAAACAACGACAAAAACAATAATCAACGACAAGAAATAAATGTTTTCTAACCTAAAAATAGTACTATTACACGTATATGCTCAGACATGGTGTTGAGCGAGTGGTTTTTTTTTTTTTTTTTTTCTTTTATAAAAAAAATAAAAATAATAATGATAATTATAATTATATTTACATTATTTATTTATTATTGTTTGTTGTTTATAAACTTATATAAGTGTGATTATCCAGAAAATCCATAGCAACCTAAGCTAATCAATAAATAAATTACGAAAAAAAAAATTAAAAAAAAAATTATAAAAAATAATAAAAAAAAAATTAATTAATAAATATCTTCTTCCTAAATGAAATCCCGAGTAAATTTAATATTTTTTGTACTTTTTTTGCTAAAAATGATAATAAATTAATTAAAAATGATAATTAATTATATAATGCTTATAATTAATTATATATTCATGCATACGTTTCTTTTTTTTTTTTTTTTAATGTTATAAGAAATTTTTTTTTTTTTTTCTGAAAGTTACAATACCCAACTAAATATTATTATTGATACGATTATTATTATAATATTTTTTCTTGTTTATCGGTTTTCAAGTTATGTAATTATATTTTTGTAAATTTTTTTTTTTATTTATTTTTAAATTTATCATTTTTCAATTTTTTTCAATTTTTACTTTTTTTACTTTTTTTATTTTTTATTATTACTAAAAGAGATAATAAAGATATAAATAAATATATATTGTTTTCGATGGTGATATAATATAATATTGGAAACAAATTGATTATATTTAGTTAATATATATATACTAAATATTTAATGATAATTATTTTTATTAACAAACTTTGAAACAATCATATTAATTTGAAGTTTAATATTTAAAGTAAATTTTATAAAGGGTTAATAATAAAATAAAACAAAAGAAAATTAATTTATATAATATATAGTTTTTTTATTTTTATTAATAACCAATTGGTTTATAATTATTTTGTGAAACTTTTCTAGCGACTTTAATAACAATAAAACCAATTATAACTACACCTACTAATACACCGATGACAATGAAGGCTATTTGGACACCAGTCAAATGTTTTTTATTTGAATCTTCGCTTGCACTACAGGAATAATCTGAAGTACCCAAGATGGTGCATGATGATGAAGTGGCGCAACCAAAACCATATTTACTATTTGGTGATGAGGTGTCTGTGTTGTCAATAAATGAGATTTGATTATTACGGAAATCCATTTGTGAGGCTTTGCAATAAATTGTTGAACCAGTGACTGCGACATTATTCTCAAATGTGTTATCTGTACCAAATGAAACTTGGCCTGCTTCTAAATAAATACCAGCACCATTTGTGCATTGTTAGAGTCGAATAAAGACCTGCACATAAACTGAACCACCAATATAGGTTCCATTGATAAAAATACTACCACCATTGATTGCATTGTTATTTGTAAATGAACAATTGTTAATGGATGCAGTTCCTTCATTAACAGTAATGGCAGGATTTCTGGAAGAAAATCTATAAACATTATTATTTTTAAATATGCAACCATTGAATACAACGGATACTGGATTTTGGAGTATAAGAACGGGTGTAGTTTCAGAGTTGCTTGTGAATTGGCAATTGTTAAAGAAAGTGTTGATGTATGAGGTTGAAGCGATACCAAAGCCTACACCACCAATATTGTTGAAATAATTAATGTTTTCGATTGTACCTGGGATGGTAATAAAGAAAGCAGCATTACTAAGACCCAAAGTAATACTTGAATTGGTAAATTGGAATAGGGAGCTATCGCTTGATTGTACACTGGCATAATATACAAGACCACCGGTGGTACCATAAAAGTTGGTAAATAATGATTGGGTGATTGTTAAGTTTACTTGAAGGTTATTATCGATATAAATAAAACCACCTTTAATAGAATTTGAAAATGTGTTTTGATAGGTACAGCCCTTGATGTTTAAATTGATTGGGTTTACTTGTGCTTTGTTATTTGAAAAAACAATGGAACCACCATAGAGGGATGAGGCACCATTAACTAAATTGTTTTGGAAGATACAGCTATCAAATGTAATATCTTGACCACCGGTACCTAAATTTGCTAAAACTGAACCACCAAAGCCACCATCATGTGCTTTAAGATTACCATTTCTGAATGTAATACCATAAATATAAATTTTGTTTGAAGAGTTTGTTGAATTACTTGAAAGATTTAAAAATGAATTTAATGAATTGGTTAAATCGAAAATAACTGATGTTAAAGTGGTAGTTGAATTGGCAGAAACTGTACTATATTTTTGATTTATAATACTTATTGATTTGCCTTGTGTGATGGTTGAGCCAAATACATCGATATTATTAAAGTTATATTGACCTGGTTGAATATTGAATGTTGCTTGATTAAAATCTACTAAATTACATGTTAAAAGTGCACTACTTATATTTTTACATGATGTTTCTAAACTAGCACCACATGGTTTGCTTTGATCGAATTCACTGTTAATATCAACATAACTGGTGCAACTATTTGCTGCTAAACCAATATTAATAGTTAACACTAATAAAGATAATATTAATAAAAATATTTTATTTATCATTTTCCAAAATTATTTGTGTAAAAATAAAAAAAAAAAAAATAAAAAAAATTTTGATATTTTTATATAAAACAATTTTTTTGGTTGGTACTGGAAAAACTCAAAAAAATAGGTATTAAAGATGATAACCTTTCCGAACCGGTTTTCGAATTTAACCAATTTCGTTCATAAAAAAAACTTAAAAATTCGAAAAAAAAAAAAAATCTTTTTTTACCGACATGACGTAATTTTTTTCAATTCTGTATAAAATAAAAAAATATAATAAACAATTTTCCCAGCTTTTAAAACTATAAGGTAAAATCCTTAATATTAAAACCATGTGCGAAAAATCATGAATAAATAAAATATTTACAAACAAAATTTTTTTTTTTTTATTTTTTTTTTATTTTTATTTTAATTTAAAATAACTATAACAAAAAAAAATCATTGAATCTATGTTGAACACTATTCTGATATGAGGTGATAATAAAAAAAGATAAATATATAGGGGAAGCGAAAAATAGTTATATTATTATAGCTATATTTTATATATTAAAAGGACTATTTGATTTTTTCATAAACTAAAATATCTATAAATAATTAAAAATACAAAATAAATTAATATTTTTATAAAAATAAAATATATAATATAATAATAAAAAAAAAAAAAAAACTTACAAGCATTTTGATTTGTATTATTACCACCAAAATTATTTATTACAGCTTCTTGATAATTTGAAATTAATACTTTTGAACCATCAAATCTATACCAATATTTATTCATTTGGATGAATAAAAAGAAATGACCACCACTGTAGAAATCACCACCACTGTGACAGACAATACCTAAAATTTTGAATTTAGAACGATCACCATTGTTACTTGTAATTTCGAGGGATTTTGGAAAGCTAAAGGTATTTGAAACTTTAATAGTTCTTCTATTATCGTAGTCAGTTCTATCTAGTTGGAAAATTAAGATATCTGGTATGGTTATAAAGTCATTCATAGTTTCATAAAGACCACCATTATCATTGTGGTCAATATCGTGTTGATGTGGTCTTTCTTCACTGTGTCTATAAAATTTCAATGATTGCTCTAATGATGAAAATCCTTTAACTGGTAAAATAATTGTATTGAATGTTTCATTCTTTGTTTTAATTGATTCTATTCTACCATCTTTATCAATATAAACAAAGGTATTTTGAACTTCACCTTCAAAAATTGAATTAATTTTTAATTGTGAGTTATTTGTATTTTTTGAAATCTGGAAATAAAAAAAATAAAAAATTAAATTTTAATATTATTAAAATTTTTTTAAAAATAATAAATAATAAATAATAATAAATTACTTACAGTATTAATTTCTTGTAATAATTCATTTAAAACAATTTCTAAAATTTCAGCAGAATCATTTGAACCAATTGAGCTTGGTAATGGATTGATATCGATTGTATTGAAGCCCATTTCCATTAGAGTGAAAATTTTTGCTAAACACTGAGTGAATGGGAAACCAATTTTACCACCCAAATTTTTTATTACTTGTCTTAGAGGTTTGATGTGATAAAGTAATTGAACGACACAAGAGATTGAACAATTTTCATCTTGCTCCAAAAGACCAACATAGCCAGTTTTAATCCAACCTTGAGAAACATCATCACTGTATCTAATCATACCATCATTGTTTACAATGATATTGTCATTATTATTTGAAGTTGAAAAAGTTCTCTTTTCTTTCTCCCAATAGATACCTTGGTTGTTACTACTGGTTACAACATAATGGTATTCAAACTTCATTGGCTGTGGTGAGTAGATTTGACCAATCCATAGAGTGTTGGGTGCACCGAATCCTGCTCTTGTAACTGGATACATTCTTAATGACTTTTGGCTATCTGTACCAAAGAATTGACTAACCAAATTGATTGAATGAAATTCTGAATCCCCTTCATTCATTACAAAAAATGTTACAATTTGTGAAGGAAATCTTGGTATAATTTGCGATTCTAGTGGTTGCAAAAATAAATATTTATTATTTAAATCATTCATACCGAAAAACATTTGATTGGTTGAATTGGTTGATGTTTGTAATGGTGATGTTGAGTTTGATTTATTAATTGATCTATAATCTAATGTTGGGAATACGTCACATCCCTAATAAACAAAAATTATTAATAAAATATTTATAATTAATATTATAAAAATAAATAAACTTACACCATCAAAAATATCTCTAATTTCAATATAAATTTCTTCTTCCTCATTTGAAAAATCGTTGGACCATAGCATAAATGAAACTTTATGATTACGACCAGTTTCCCAAATGAAATCATCATACTTGCTATAGACATATTTATAATCAAATTCTATGAGCTGTGGTGATGTACCTTTTAGTGATGGTGATAACGATTGGCTATTATTTAACTGATACATTGATGAGCCACCACTGGTGGTACTACTATTACTTGAATATCCATTACCACCACCACCATTAAAACTACTATTATTGCTATTAATGAAACCATTGCAATCTTCATGGTTTAGGGTAAATGATGACATTGAGTGAATGATTTGTTGTTGTTTTTTAGCCTCTTCTTTTTTATTTGAGAAACCAAAATAATCTTCAATCCCACTATTATTTCTATTACTATAGTTATTATTATTATTATTGTTATTTATTGCATTATTATCTAAAAAGTATTCTTCGTCATCACTTAACTCGCCTTCTATTAAGCTATTGTTGGCACTACTATCACTACTAGAGTCATTTAGCAATTTATTATTCTTTTTATTATTTGAAAATAATGAATTTATTTTTTGTTGATCAATAAACCCACTATTACTATTACTGCCATTATTGCTACCGTCCAATGAGAATGCATTCTTGTAATAATAAGATGAAGTATCTAATTTAAAATTGTTCTTTGGTAGATTTGATGTTGCTTCAAATTGAAATTCTCCACACCACCAATCATTTTCATTCCAATTCATAAGAATTGAAGACCCAGTACTCCAGTTACCCAATCCTTGTACTGACCCACATACTCTTAGATTTTGGCCATAATCCAATTTCTTTTTAACATAAAATCTAATCGTAACTCTTTTTCTCATCATCATTATTTACAATAATTATTTTTATTATATTAATATTATTATTAATATTATTATTAAAATGATACAATACTATTATTATCAATAATATTATTGATTATTGATATTGATATTATTTATAATTTTAGTAAAAAAAAAAAAAAAAAAAGATTTTTTTTTTAAAAATAAAACAAGAATTGATTTTTTCTTTTTTTTCTATTTGTAAAAAAAATTATAAAAAAAATTATAAAAAAAAAAAACAAATTAAAAAAAAAAAATTTAAAAAAAAAAAAAAAAAAAAAAATTAATTTTTAAAAAAATAAATTATAACTGAATTCGTAATGTATACAATAATTACTTAAGTTTTTTTTTGAAAAAAAATTGTTTTAAATAAAATAAAAAAATTATAATTACAGTAGCTATACAAAATAATAAAACCAAACAAATATAATTCACTCTTTTTTTTTTTTTATTAAAAATAAATTTATTTTTGGAATTTTTTTAAAATTAATAATTGCAAAATTTGATCTTATCTTTAGGCAGGTTATTAATTTAAACTTTATTTTTATTTTTCTTATTTTTTTTCTTATATTCTTTTCTTTTCTTTTCTTTCTTTTTGTATTTTTTTTTTATATTTTTGTGAATGTGATCAAATAAATTTTCATTCGCCACACAAAAAATTTTTTTTCTGCTTTATAAAATAATTATTAATGTGAAATTATAAATTTATAAACACGCATGAGTTTTTTCAAATAATTAAAAAAAAATACAAAATAAAATAGTTTTTAAAGAAATTTATTTTATTTAGAGCTAAAGTGTTTTAATTTCATAATAATTCACTAATAATTATAAATTACATGTAAATTATTTATAAATAAAAATAATTAAAACAAATCCTTTTTTTGTTTAATCGTTAACCACTATCTTAATAACATGGTACCTATCGATTTACATAATGTTACAGGAAATAATAATAATTCTTAAAGCACAGTACGATCCAGTTGTATGGAGTGACACTTATTCACCAACTGGATAAACCATTTTTAGCAAGTCTAATTTATTTGTGCCAGTACACTTTTGGTAACAGTGATTGTTTTCATTCTTTTTATATCATTAACTCTCTGTATATCTTCTTTTGTTTGATGGATAAGCGACAACAATTTGGTAATTTAAGGTATAACCACTTTCCCCAAGAACTTTTATTACTGGTGGTAAAGCCTTAAACATGCCGGTTAATGAGCATCCTTCTCTTTTCGTTGATTCACTTACTGATGCGTTATTCTCATACTATTCGCACGGCGGCCTAGATTTACATCTTTCATTTTTGAGATTGTAGGTTTACTTACAGAGATGATGTTAGTCGCTTTTTTATTGCGTAGTCTGGTGCCATGTCGATTTATCGTCAGGTGATTTTGAAAACTACACCAGATTCGCATTTAATAGTTTTTTATACCTTCTTTTCAATTTTCTCAAAGTCAAATCATTAGCCATTCAATTTGAATGCATAGCAAAGGGTTATTTTGTTATAATTTTAATAAAACAAAAAAACTTTCCAAATGCAAATTTAAGACATCTTTATTGGTTTTTTGTTTAGATCATTATCCCAAAAAGGGTCTTTGAAAAAGGTTATCACAAATTTTAATAATTATATTTCAATAATGTTATGCAGCTTTCCAGGTGTATTTAAAGGCGCCAGGTTCATTTATTATCTTCTATTTTTTGTTATCTAAAATCAACTTTGAGTTTGAAATGTAATGTAGCTCTCTATAGCTTATAAGTGAAGTAAAACAAACAATAAAAAATAAACAAATAAATATTCATAGTATGTATAATGAAATTGTAGTTTATTGAATAGTTAAAACCTCTAAAATTTTGGACTGAAAAATGAAAAATTTATACTGAATGAGATTTGTTATATAAGCTATATCTTACTGGGGTTATCGTTAATTTAACAGCATTTAAATGCCATCTAAAATATATTAAGAATCGGACTTAAAGCAGGAATGAATTCAAAAAATCATCCAAGGTAGTTTAGCAAAGTGGTTAATGCGGTGCCCTGCTAAGGCATTCCCTTCGGGGGCGCAGGTTCAAACCCTGCAACTATCGATTCTTTTGAAGAAGAATTTATCTTCCCGGTGATTTTGGCTAAATCATTAGAGTACTGGGAGCATTTGTAATGTAAATGAACATTGATGTTTTAGTCGAGTTCTTTTACTTGATGTAATGTATTATCATCAAAATTCAATTAATTAATTAATTATAACTTAAATTGTCATTTTGTATCATCGATGTACGCACCTGAGTATTCTATGAATTCCTTAATGACTTCTTGAATCCATCAATTGAACCAAGCTGGAGAACCTTTCAACCCAAATGGTACCCTAGTAAATTCATACAAACGACCTTTAGCTTTGAAAGCTGTATATTTACGATCGCATGCACGAACAAGTAATTGATGATAGCTTGATTTTAAATCCAATTTCGTATAGTATTTAGCGTTCTTTGCTTTATTTAATAACTGATCAATCAACGGCATTGGATAAGGTAAATCGACTGTTTGATTATTAATACCTCTAAAATCAAAAACAACTCTACCATCTCTTTTATTAATAAAAGGCTCTGTACAGTAAGGTGATGTGCTAGTTTGGACTACACCCGCATCTAGTAATTTCTTAACCTCCTTTTCTATGTATTCCAATTCATCATCTGAACGACGACCGTAGCTAACTTGAACTGGTTTACTACCTTCTACTACTTCAATCTTCATATCGAATTCAGGTCTTTCTGGTGGATTAAATTTTGGTAATTCCTCTACCAAAATATCTTTAAACATCTCCCTGATTCTCATGATTTCTTTTTCTATTTTCAGTTCTTCATCTGATTTTGCTTTAATGCTTTCTGAACTGATATTTGAATTGACCGGACTCTTCTCTACCACTTTGTTAACACTTGTAGTACCACTCGCTGACCCATTAACTTCACTATTACCTGCAACCACCGTATCTGATTCACTGCTTGATCCACTACTTGACCCAACATTTGACCCATTACTTGACCCAATATTTGACCCATTACTTGAACCAATATTTGACCCATCACTTGAACCAACACTTGACCCACTGCTTGAACCAACATCTGAACCAACATTTGAACCATCCTTTGACCCATTATCTGAACCACTATCCGAACCACTACTTGGACTTGCTTTAGGTACTCCAATACCTGTAACAGTTACCACTCTTAACGCTGCCGCTTGTGCCTTATTTAACTTCCAATCTACCCAACTTTTCGATGCTGTAATCATTGTTCTACGGTCTCCACAATCTTTACCTACTTCATATAACGGTACTTTGACCCTGTGATATACTCTATTATCATTTGCATCTTTGAACAACTTTCCTAAGTATGGACTACTGTAATTTAAAGATAATATGTCACCTCTAATAAAATCCATACCCAACACGAGGTCATGTTCCATTTCAACTATTTGAAGCTTCATTTATGTTGAAATCTTACCTTGTGATGTGTTAAAATACATGGCCATCGATACGCTATAATTTGACATGTACTCTTTATAGTCTTTCGTATCCTTCCCAACCGGTACTTTAATTCTTGCTGACGTCTTAATTAATTTCATACCCTTGAACTTCTTTCTGGTATACTTCGGATTAATTAAACTCATGTTACAACCAGTGTCGATTAATGCATGTACCCACTGATTACCTACACGTACATACATAGCAAGACTTCTAGACTCTTGCCCGCCTGCTTCGACATTGAAGTTATTGAGGTTTACCTCCTTTACCTTTGGGGCACTGGGCACTTCTATGTCCTTCTTCTTGGCAGTTAAAGCATTTATGCCTTTCGCTCTTCTTGAACTCCTTAGTCTCTGTGGCCGATTCACTCTGCGATGACTTAAATTGTTTGGGAGCTCTTTTCCTAATGAATTCTGCTTTTTTCTTGAAGCTTTCTACAATTCTTTCTAACACGCTAAACCATTCGTCAATATCCGTCTCTTCTATCTCACCCTTTCCATAACTTTTATTGATCTTTTCGTTGAATTCGATACCAATTCCGAGCGACAAATAATTGCATATGAATATTGCTTTTTGATAGATGGTCTGTTCTCTGAATAGAACCAAACTATCCCTGAGTGGTCTAATGAGGTTGTCGTATCCTTTACCCTCATCGTTAACACCAGATTTGGCTTTCTCTAGTTTGCTTGTAACAACTTCACGACGTTCGACTTCGTCGTCCTTTCTTCTAATGATCCTACACATTTCTGACCATTCTGGCTCAGTATCCTCTCTTTCCATTCTTGCCCTATAATCCTCTAAACCTTTTAAGATCTTTACCCATTTGCTTACAGTTACTGTACAGTATGTATTATCATCAAAATTCAATTAATTAAATAATTATAACTTAAATAGTCATTTAATCAATCAATTATAATAATTAATAATTTTAATAATTAAAAATAATTAAATTTAAAAAAAAAAAAAAAAATAAAAAAAAAAAAAAAATAAAATAAAATAAAAATTTTCGAATTTTTCGTTTTATTCAATTTTTACATAAACTTTAAAATCATATAATTTATTATCTTTATTTTTATTGTTTATTAATTATTTATTTATACTTTAAAAGTTCATTTACAATACACTTTTTTTTTCAAGATAACTTACGATACTAGGGCCCAGTAAAAGTTAGTAGAGAATTTTAAAAGGTATTTACAAAGAAATTATTCAAATAGAAAATGTATTCAATTAAAGAAGAGAATGTAGACTCAGTAAAAGTCGAAAATGACATTGCCGCTAAACTTGCCGATGCAAAAGTACATCGTTAAATTGTTGGAGGAAAATAAAAGACTTAATGCAGAAATCAAGGACATATCTAGCAAACTCAACAATTCATTAGTTCTTAGGGAGGAACAAATTAACTTGTCTAGTAAGAAA